>NC_064538.1:15857434-15967434 GCF_023856365.1 Brienomyrus brachyistius | reverse complement strand
GTCTGCATCCATGCTCGAAGCTCAACGCCCAAACCAGGAAGAGCACGACAATGATGGGTGTGAACATATGACCGCCATTTTAGAGGAGGAGGTGTCAAATGAGCTGTGAACCACACAGCCACTGACTATCACAGCAATTCAGGTTTCCCATTGCTCTGGAAACCAGGCACCTTATTCTCCCAATGTTCAACCCAACTAAATGAAGAGCTAGAAACATATGCAACTTCACATTGTCCTAAAGTCCATGCCCATAATTTCCTACAGTCTGTACCTGTTAAACCCACTACAAGACACACGATATGCAAACTCACCTGGTTCCGCCCCCTCCGTCTCCCATAGTTACGCCTCACCAGTGTTTTATAGTTCTGGTTCTTCTTCGTTAAATAGTAGTAAAGGACGCAGTCAGAGACACACTACAGGGAGAGAGGAGGCTAGTTAGGAACAGGGACCTGTAGCACACACTGCTGCCCCCCCTCTCCCATCCAACAGTCTGCAGGCGGGTGTGACAGGTCAGAAAGACACCCAAGGCTGAGACATGTGGTTCTGCTTCATGACGGTGATGAAGACACACTTGAAGGCATGAAGTCACCACTGCCATACCCTCAGGGTTTGCCTGCTTTCCCTTTGTGGTGACACGACCCCTTATATTTTTCATCAAACCACACTTGGAGACGCTGCTCACCTTCCTCTCCAAGTATGAGGCGATTAGGCCAAAGTTTTTGGGATGTTGCACGAACCTGAGAGAGAGAGAGCGAGAGAGAGAGAGAGAACATCATTGTCTTTCTACCGTGGCTTCCTGCCAATGCAAAAACGATGCTTAATAAGGACACACAGAAACTCTTCACAAATGTTACGTTGCAGAGCAAAGGAGCCTCATCTCTATGATTTCTAAGATTTGCATGCTTTACACTTCTTAAAGCATTAGCTGTCCTATTTTGAGCTGTTGGTGGGTCCTCTCAGAACCGCCAAGAGGGGGAGGTAAAAATTCAATAGCATAAGCTAATTTTGCGACAAGTTGCTTAAACATATTTCTGTGGTTTTGCTTGCCCATTCACAAATTGCAGCTTGTTTAAAAGAAGCATTTTACGGTTTACGGTCCTGCATCTTCCTAGGCCTATAGAGACACGGTAACTCACTAAAACTTATTTGCTGACACGTAATGCTCTTTACTCCCTGATTACAATAATGGGCAGCAGACCACATACTAACCAAGTGACAGAAACACCTGATCAGAACTGAGTGACCGCTCTGTGCTCACGCCTACTCACTTCTCCCTGAAGATTTCTTTCTCGTGCTCGGTCCAGACGTTCATGAACTGCCGTGCCTTGTACACCTTCATGGGGTCATCCATGAGGCCATTCATGTTGATGAACTTAACCCGGCGCTGCTCCGAGTCATACATCATGGGTGGGATGACGGACAGCTGACGCATCTGCTTCTCGTTGTTCTACAGGGCGGGAACAAGCATCACTACATCACACTTAACAGCCCAGAAGGACCCTGCAGTGACCCGCAGTGAAAGAACCATAGAAGGGTCACATTTTCTGCCAGGAAACTTTCAAATTGGCACAAAATGTCAGAAATAAAACAAGAATTAAACACGCATCGGGAATACTATTTGGGTGAGCTACATCCACACAGCATCCATCTCTGTGGTTTCCACCTGGCCAGTCTGGGCATTTTTCCACTGCACCAGGTACTGTACTTTCAGTACTTCAAGAAGGTACCAAAAAGTATGGTGCTGCAAGGTGTTGGTGATCCACTGGCGTATAAAATGGTACCGATACCGAATGACATCACAATGCGTAGCGGGGTATTTTGTACTGAATTCAAAAAATGGCTGCAATATATCATATAGCATGGCGATGTGCAATATTAATACCAACATCGCATGGTGTGCATACAAAATTCTTACATCGCTAGTCAGCTATATTAAAATAAGGCTTTTGCTGCATTTCAATTCTGTCCGGGCATTGTAGCACAGGGGGTTATAGTTTCGCTAAAATATTTTTACTATGTTACAAGAGAAAAAAAAAAAAAATACTTAGCAACCATTTCAATTTTAATTATTATTCCTTTTATAGACTCGTATATGTTTAGAAATTCGAAGTTTTACCTCCGTTGGTTTTGGATGAGCACTGCATGCATTCTCCGAGACAGTCGAGATCATTTTTATTCTTGCCATTTAAATCACTCAAAGGCAGGTTTGTGAGAAATTTATTAACTCTATATTCCAATATCTATTACACCAAAATAAATGCCACAATATTTATTACACCAAAATCACATCCCTAGCACAGTACACTATATGCATGCTGTATTACTGTATTCAAAAAAATATTTATCATTATTTTCTGAGTTCACAGTTTACCAAGCAGTGTTTGTATTGTGTTTAGAGGCAAGCTATTTGCATAACCAAATCAACTAAGAAAGCATTTCAAGTCCAACCTCAAAGTACTGAAGTAGTACCCTAGCTGGTTTGGCACTTTTGGTACTGGTAATTGACTGGAAATAGATGGAAAAACGAACGCACCATACCAAAAGTACCATAGTGGGTGTGGTAGAAAAGCACCCTCTGAGTATAATGCTACCTCAATCTGGAATGACGACCTGACAATTGTGGTATCAGTCAGGTGAAAAAATTATACCTTACTTTTCTGTCAATATTACACATCTATGTTAAATGGCATTCAATTTAGCTCAGGTTTTGCAATTGTTCTTTTCTCTTGGAAAAAGTATTACATAAAAACTTTGAACTCCACTGGAGTGGAGCAATGTTACTTGGAAGTCCAGTCTCCTGGGATTTTAACTGAGTAACTAAATGATGCAACATCAGCATGGCTGACATTCGAATGAAGTGTTTTTAAAGGCAGCACACTGACCTTCCTAACACAATGTTTATATTGCAGCACACTCAAGAACGGCACACAACAACAACACACTGCTTACCTCCTGCTCTGACAGGCCATCAATTATTTCAGATATCTCGTGCTCACTTCGAGCTATTGTCGCAGAGAGGCCGGTTCCACGTTGGCCAACCCTGGGGAAGAGTAGATGGGGGAGGGGAATTACGAACCAAAATCAGTCACTCAAAATAAGCGTAAATTAAATGTACGTTTGCAACAAACAAGATGAGCTGTGATGTCGTGAAGGAAACCTTAAAACACAACTAGTACAGACCCACGGGAATGCCGGGTGATGACATTACCTTGCGGCACAGAGCCACAGTTAACATACCATCCACCACATTCCCAGCTTTATGAAGGGCCCTTTCCTGTGAGAGGTAGACCACAAGCCCACCAACACATTTCCATTACTCCTTTACTGTCTAAACAGGCACTGAAAACAGCTCTGGCTCTTTGGGACTTCCTGCTTAAGGCTTTCATTCTCTAAACAGCATATGTAACTCAACAGGAGTCCAGAGCAACTGAGTTGTACATTTCTGGAAAAGGGGAAACAAAGGCACTGTATGCCGAATTACAGTAGCAACAGAGTCAACAATGAGGTTTAAAAAAGGACCGACATAGAGTAGAAGTGACAAGCTACTGTGACTACTGTGGCCAGAAGACAGACAGTCATGGCGCTTCTCACTAACCCAGACCCTGGCTGATACTCGCTCTCCTGCTGCAGGTCACCACACTGAGAAGGGATTATACTTCACAGGCTTATATAATGGTGTGGGGGGGATTTAACGATAAGGGCCCCTGGCTAGCTCGGTCAGGACCCCGCCGATCAGCAAACCTCTGGAAGCGCTCCTGCTGCTCCCGCTGTTTGCGGATCTCAGGGAACTGCCGCTCGTAGTATTCGCGTGTACGGCTCTCCTTGGCCTTCCGCCGAGGGTTGTTTTCCATACGCTCTACCTTCTTCTCCCACGCCTCCATCAGCTGGTCATAACGCTGGCAGATCTTCTGCTCCTGTTCCAGACGAGAAAACCATCAATGCATATTCTAGGTATCACCCCCCCACACACACACACACCCGACAGGTGTCCTGTGTCCGACAGGTTTGGCGTTAACGACCTATGTATCAGAGCCTAAGCATGTCACAAGCCAGAGTACCTCCGTACATATTAAAACAAGCAGGAAACTGATTTAAGGAAGCCCTTTATAGTTAAACATCTGGACAGGGTGAAATGTGTTTTTAAACTGCCATTTGGAATAAGTAATTTAACAATACATTCAACAGCACACCACTGATATGGCTACATGCACCAACGACTCTACGTTCATCGGATGACGAGGAAGGTAAAAATCTGAAGGAAACTTCACAATGCAGCATAGAGAGTTAACGGCACAATCAGTTTGCTGTGGCAAAGACGCAGCCCTGTTCCTGCTCTCCGCCGCACAATCCAGCTTCCGCTTGGCCAGCTGCCACAGTCACTCACCCATTGTTTCGAGTTTAAAGGACTGTCTGCCCATACAAAGACCAAAGGGGGGGGCTCAGGATCTCGAGTTTCTAAAGTATACCTTCCTAAAAACAGAAAAACGCTTCCACATGTGGAGGACGTGGTATTTTTAGACCAGGGCTTGCTATGGATAGAACAGGACCACAGGTCACGAGCCGGGTGTCCCGAAAGCCATTCGATGTCACAGGGCTGCATGAACGGAAGACTGTCATTTAACCGCAGGCCACTGTGATACCCATTCTTCCGTTTATCTCGTGGACTCAAAGACATCTAAAAATATGGTGTCATGCAACCAATAAGAGTGTTGGGCGAATTGCCATACAGAGATTTTAATGATGATGAACATTGGCTGCTTTTCCTTGCACGTTCCAGGCCTTGCCGAGCCCCTGGTGAATTATCGGTCGTCCTCTCCTAGGCCTGCTGTTCTTTGGACACGGTTTAATTTTGAAGAGTGGTTATTCCTTCTGGCAAACGCGGGGTGTGACCACCTCAGACGGTATTTTTTTGCATTGACTGCTCCATGGCTTATTCTTAAACTGCAATACACTCTGTATCTTAGTAAATATACGCAGACATGTAAAAGGAAGCGTCCTTGGGAACAGGCACTCAGTCCTTTGTGTGCAAGTGGGTGTGCACATGGGTGTCCAGTGAGTTAAACGGGTCTAGAACATGAAGTCTTGGTGCGGGAAACTCACCCTCTGCTTGCGTGCGTGATTCCTCCGCTTGAAGAACAGAATGAGTTTCTTCCTCATGACTTGGTTGCTGAAAGAGAAGGACGCGTCTTCTCACTTATGAATTTTGTCATGGGTGAATGATTCACATGAGGCCACGGTAGCCCTGCACATTATGATCGGTATGGTTCAGACCAAAACCAGTGACTGCTGCCGACCATGAGGACAGGGCGCTGGTCTGCATCATTCTGCTGTTCCATTCGTAAACAAAGCATTTCAGGTCATTTCAGAGGCAGCTTGATTTTGTTTAATTACTGCGAAAACAAGGCTTGCTGCATGAGATAGGCACAGGCCAGCAATGAGGTGAGGACTGGACACCATTTGCTAAAGCGGTCACACCACACCCACTCCTGCTGACAAGGCACACACAGACACACAAAGGTGCCTGAACCACTCTCAGGTGGGACTCAGGTGGACTCAGTGCAGACAACCCCTGACCCCTGCCTGCTTTCCTGCTTCTAAAATAGGAGACCTGGCCCCCCTCGTGTCACTGTGAGGAGCATGAAAGTGACTCGCCAGACGCCACGACAAAGCCAGGGCGAGCGGCATGTTTGTGATGTCTACTGAAGCACAAAGGTGGCGATTCCCCCCCACCCCCTCATGGGAGACTGCTTCAGTAACAAGCCACCTGCCAAGGTCATCAACTTGATAAAACTAACCAACAAGAAAAAGATCTAGATATCTTGCGTGACTTTTTATGGTGTTAGCTGTCTGTCACACTGACGCCTTTGGTGACACACAATGACACAGTGTTTGTCCGGTGAGGAAAGGCTCAAAGAGCCAGCACAGAATGTGAGACAACTGGGGGGGGCGGGGACTCACAGGTGTTAAAGAAAGGCCAGCCCCATGGACAGAGCCCTCAAACTCATTTGTGTGTCCTTGATTACAGGTGAGAGCCCACGACCCCGTTCAGGTACAAAGCACAGATCATGTGTAACGAGCGTGACGTGTAGATTACACATACAACTAAGTCAACAGTCAACAGTAATGGAGGGGAAAGGAGCCCACAGCATATGCATGTGCCGTGTGGACTGCAACACTTAAAAAGCACTACCCAACTTCAGACGCCATGCACAGCTGCTAAACGCACCATAAGGCCATCTCCAATAGCCAGGCCATAAGCGTTTCATTAAAGGAGACTTCATATCGATCACATATTAAAAGCAGATACTTACGTCTTGATATTGTCATGGTAGACCTTAGTATCCGATGGCTGATTATAAAGTGGCTGCAAGGGGGAGAATAATACATAAGAGGGCAAATGTTACTAAGCAGGAAATGTAAATCCTCCTCCAAATCTGAAGTTAAGTAACTTTATGCTGAGCTCACAGCCGACACCCACAGTGTCTCTGGGCGAACCCACACTCACCAGTTCCACCTTCGGCCCGAGTCCTTCAAAGATCTTATGGGCCTCTTCAGCCTTTTTCTGTGAATGAGGAAACACCTGGGTAAGATTCAGGTGGGGGGGGGGGTACACGAACATGAATGCATCTTACATCCTGCATCCTTGAATCCACTTCCTTCACATCCACCAAGAAGATGGCAGACTACAGTTACGTGCGTGTCCTGATTTTACGGTGTTTCTCATCACTACTCAACCACACAAAACTTTCTACACCAAATACACCTTTAAATAATAACAGACGGGCACAGAGTAGTTACACAGCCATATTTCCTCAGCAAGCACACAGGTATGATCTCAAAAAAGGGACTTCTTTCCCGAGCAGTGAGTCCCCAAGGGCCTTGAGGTGAGCTGACGAGAGGCAACCTGTGAGGGAATCGGAAAGGCGCATGTGGTGGAGAGGGGGGAGAGTTTCACGTCAGCTGCCGGAGCACATGCGAGCTGTCTCTGGGCCTGTAAAGGTCATGCTTCACAAATAAGTGGCCTCTCCCGTTGTGTTACGGAGACACAAGGCTCCATCATTGTCAAGCTCACAAATAAATTACACAAGCAGCATTTGACAGCAAATCCCACTGTAACAGTATATCGAGGCAGCAGCCTTCAATATCCCAGCCTTCTTTTGTCAGGGGTGGAGTGAGTACAGAGGTATTCTCATAGCCCAGTCACGTTGAAGGGGTTAAGGTCTGCCTGAGCAGGAAGCCACCCTTGAGACATCCTGCCAAGAAGCAAGCAAGCAAAGGAGCGAGAGATGAACTGCAGTAACCACGAACTCCCCATTTCACTCTCTTAAAAACACACACACACACACACACACACACACACACACACACACACAAGTGCCTGAACCACTCTCCGGTGGGACTCAGACTTCGAAGCACTACGTTACAGAAGCATGCATCAGCCGGAAATGGGGTTCATTTATTGAGCAGACGCAAAGCACGTAAATGCATGCCCGGCAGGGCAGAGCACGAGGCAGCAATCCGCTCCAGGAAGCAGGCAGTTGGATGCTTTTCAGAGCAGAAATCGGCATTACCCATGATGCAAGACACATGTACAACATTCATTAGGGCAGCAAGGTTAAGAGGACAATAAGGGGTCACTCCAGGTGCCAGGTATGGTCCATGCAGCCGGGCTCATCACTCCCCACCCACCCTGTTCTCGTCATAGATGATCTGGACGATGCTGCGGTGCTTGTGCTCCACAGGTGGGGGTGACACTGGCTTCTCAGGTTCCACAGGCTTCGCAGCCTCCTCCTCCAGTTGTTGCTGATAAAAACAAGTCAGCGTCACTCCTCCTCACAACACCAAGACCTGAACGCATCCGGAACCGCGGAGCTCACTAATACACAGAGAATAATCAACGTGATGCGGAATCACCACGTCTGCGAGCATTAAACAATGAGGCCCGTAACAAGAATCATCACATTTTGAATGTCCTTCCCTTCCTGCCAAACATGAAAATGAATGAAGTCATTAGGCACTCGGCCCAGTACTTTTCTAGAGAATGCATTTATTAAAGTAATAAATGTGACTGAACAGTGAAGGTGTCCAGTGCCTTTCAGCTCATAGTGTTCACGCCTTATGAATGAGCTGAATGGTTAAGTTAATCTCATCTCTGTCAAGTTATGCAGCATTCAGCCAAATCGATCTTTATCATTTAATGATACACACAACTTGGAAAAGTAACAGGTCTCTCAGATGCAACGGTTACAGACAAGTTTCTGACAGGAGATGAGCAGTTGTTTGAACAGCTTGACAAGCCATGGCTGAGTTCCTCCAGGACAAACTGAAGGTCCTGCTAGACAGAGCAAGGACTTCGGCCATGTTTGGCTAAGGCAGAAAGCTGTGGGCTGGTGGCAACCTATGGAACTCACATCCATCCATCCATCTTCCAAACCACTTATCCTACTGGGTCGCGGGGGGTCCGGAGCCTATCCCAGAAGCAATGGGCACGAGGCAGGGAACAAACCAGGATGGGGGGCCAGCCCATCGCTAAGCACACTCACACACCATTCACTCACACATGCAATCCTACGGGCAATTTAGCAACTCCAATTAGCCTCGGCATGTTTTTTGGATTATGAGGGGAAACCGGAGTACCCGGAGGAAACCCCACGATAACATGGGGAGAACATGCAAACTCCACACACATAGTGACCCAGGCGGAGACTCGAACCCGGGTCCCAGAGGTGTGAGGCAACAGTGCTAACCACTGCACCACCATGTCGCCCCTGGAACTCTCATATAGTACATAGATGTCGTCAGTCTGAGTGTAGCTCAACAAGTCAGGACACTGCGCCTGTGATCTGAAGGTCACGGGCTCACACCCTGGGTCGGCAAAGTGATGTCACTGAATTGCTCCAAGGACTGACCCTCTTTTCAAGCCATGGGGGGGGGGGGTCCCAACACATTCACTCTAAGTGAAATGTAGGGAAACATGCAGGACAAACAAATTAATTAAAGGCATCTCAATGCCACATTAAAGACAAAGGTCTCAGATCAAAATGACTTTTTCCAGCCCACATTTGGCAAGTTATACTACTTCAAAGAGATACAAGGGGTACCTTGGAAATGCAACATACACACAGAAAAGCTTTTTAGACTTCCATGCAACAACAGAAAGGACCCCAGGTCTATCACTAAGCCTGAAGAGGCTATTGGCCAGAATCAAAACCAGTCCAGGTGTTGGGGGTTAGGCTGGACATATATAGCAGTAGTGCACCTCTGAGCGCCAGACTCAAAGATGGTGTTGAAAGGAATAATCCTCCAGCACCCATGCACAGGTGAACAAGCATCACCGGTAGGTCAAGCTAAAATAAGCTGATAAGGAACCAGAGGGTTGGGATTTCACACATCATCCACACTGAAAGGCGAGCTTCAGCTGACTGAGGTCCCACCTGCTTCTTCTTCAACTTGAAGATCTGCTGTTCAACCTTAGCTATTTCACGGTCCACACGGTCCATGCTTTGGATCAGTTCCTCCTTGGACAGCTTGGAGGGTGAGGCGTCCTGCTCGTCCCCCATGTGTGAAGCCCCGGGTGAAGAAGCCTCTGCCTTAACACTGAACTGTGTCTCCTGGAACATGGCAATGCTATCAGAGTGCCATCCTGAGGGAGGACGCGCGCATTTCATAGAAGGACACACGTAGCCTTAAGGATTATAACCGTACCTTCTTGACTTCCCCTGTGGATCTCAGGCCATCCTGGACAGCATGGGGAAGAGGAAGGACAACACCACCTGTTGCAGCGCGTGTGAAGTGAGCTTCAGAGATGCTCTCAATGCGTGGCCGCTTGGACTCCAGGGCCTCGTGCTCAGGTTGACTGGAGGTAGCGTGGAACTGCTGCTCATAGCCATGTCTCCTCTCAGGGGGTCTTGGGAGTGGGAAACAACAGAAAGTGATCAAGACACAGTCCCAAACACTAAACATGAGTGCTGTTCAGGGTGAGAGAGTTACCTTTCAGCTCCTGGGTGGAATTCGGACAGCAGGGAGGGCCGGCGTCTCTGCTGTTGTTGCTGCTGCTGCTGGAGAAGCTGGGAGGCAGCACTGACCTCCTGGAGATGCGGCCGGTAGTCAGGGACTCCAAATTCCTGCAGAGAGACAGGCCCATCAAGGAGGGTCCTGAGGTCCACAATGAGACAGAGAGGCTGCCCACTGAGGGGAACATTCAGTGCCAAGATGACAGAAAGCAAGCAGTGAGGGGGCAAATGACACCATATATCTAAAATCATCTTTAAGAGGAACAGTCACCAGCTGAAAATTAAATATTGGATCCAAAAATCCAAAAAATGTAGGACACAAACAGTAAAAAGAGTGTTCTTAACCAGCATCTCCCCACCTCATATCATTGCTAATCTGTCATGTAGTGCAGCTCGAGCTGAAACAGATTTACATAGGAACTCCTATACAAAGAAGGCCTGGCTCTCAATTTAAAAATGACACAAATCCTAAAGACTAGACACTGCAGAGCAGTTTTTAGGAAAAAAAAAAAACAAATAAAAACCAGTATTGATATATTGTGGATGATTGGTGACACAAAACTAGGCAGAGTAACTAATACACAGAGAATAATCAACATGGTGCGGAATCACCACGTCTGCAGTATAACACTAATTACATTATAAAAACTGCATTATTCATCTTCATTTCAGCCTGCCTCCACATGTAAGAATAGACGAAAAATCAGCATTCATTTCAACAATGTAGTTACCAATCAGCTGTCTGTGCTGGCACCTCTTAATTAGCACTACCTTTCTTTATTAAGCAATATGGTATCATGGTTGATCATTTAACAGTAAAAAAATCTGATTAAAAATAATAAGAAGCCAGTTTCTAATGTCGAAATACTTTATACATGGCATCCTGTTTTTCCTACAGGAATAATGTATGAAAGCCACAAAGCCATTCTCAGCATCTCCAAAATCATACCCTGGCCAACATGCCAGACGCAGAACAAACATGGGTTGTGTAGAAAACCAAAAAATGCAACAGAGTTGAACTGCAGTCCATAAGAGGGTGTTTCTGTAAAACAGGAACGCCCCTACATGAACAGCCCCACCATGACAGGAACACCCCTACCATGACGTTGGCATACGGAAGCAAAGTACTAGAGAACGACAAAGAAAGCCAGGTTTATCGCAAATATAGTTTGCATAAAAGAGTGGTACGTCAGTGAGTTATGTTTGCATGTAACTTATGCGTTTTTCCTCAAGCCTTAATGTCAAGACGATAACAGAAAATAGCGTTGTGTCAAACTTAAGTTGCAATGCTAAAGTTGTGCAGCCATATCGTTAATGACGTAACAGAAATGTTAACTTGGCAACACCACAGTTATTTGTTTAATGCCCATAAAACTTTCTTTAATGAGATGTTCTGACTGTTAGATGCAACCGGTTTTAAATATTAAGAATAACTTGGTTCATGTCCACCACTGTTCCTGACGAACAAGCAACCTGCAAAGAACATGATGAGCAGCCCTGACTCAGTTCATGCATCTTAGTAATGTGAAACAATAAACATGTGCCACTATGTATGAGTAAAACTAATTTGCTAACGTGCTTGCCGCAAGATATGCACCACATTTAACTAAAAGGCAACTGACACTAAAAAGTGGAGATCTCAAAATTTATGTACTATTCACGTATTAAAATCAATTTAATTGGATGTGTTGGTAAAATGTTCACAAGCTGTTAAGCTTAATACTTCCTCTCTCCTCTTTCTTTTGATTTTTGCAGACTATGTATTTCCTCATTTCATCTTCTTTATCATTTAGAAAAGGAAGCGGGGATGATGAGGTGTACTACTGGTGCGGGCATTCGTGCTCCTGTCGAGGGCATTCCTGTTTTTATGGGAACACCCCTCACTGCAATTCAAAACTTCTCAAAAAACAAGGCTTGTTTGTTTGTTTTTTTTCTTATGAGAAAAGGGATTATCTCAAACTAGCCAGTCATTTACCTACCCGACAAGTTCATCTGGCTCATTAAAATGAATGCCCCCTTCAATACTGTAGGTATTCCCCTATCGTAGGGCTGGGTGATATCAGATCGATATTATATCGCGCATGTGCACTAGGGCTTCAGATGACAGGCAAAACATTCGTCTGGACGACAGCTCTTCAGTACTGTGCGGAAATTCATTTAGGCCCATAATTTGATAAACAGATTAGAAATACGACTAAAATATTAATGAGATGCATTTTCTGACAAAAGTTAGTAATCTGTATTGATTTGACATATCTTTATGTTTATTAAATTTGGTTAGCGGAACACACCACATAATACTGTTTTGGTATTCTATAGTTATTGCACTGAAGTGGCAGTGAAGAAAGTAACAGCTCAGCTCAGCCCAGGGCATCTTTAAGAAGAGATCTTGTGGATAAACAAGGTAAATAGACATCAGTAGCGTGGTGGATCTTTTTTTCAGGTTAAAGTTGGACACGTTTATTAAAAAATAAGTATATGCCAAATTGATACAGATTACTAACTTTTGAGTCTCATAAAATGTCTCATTAATATTTTAGCTGTACTATTAATGTAAGATTTGCATAGTACCGAAAAGCTGGCATACCGCCAAATGTTTCGCTTGTCATCTGAAGCCCTGGTGATTACTGCGCATGCGTGATATAGAATCAATATGATATTGCCCTGCCCTTTCGTAATTTCACTGAAAATTATCAATAAATTCTTCTGATCGGCTATCTCCAAAAAATGTGTAGTGAGATCTATAAAATATGCCAAGCATTTAACATGAAAAGCCACAATCACAGAGGTTAAGGTGCATACTCCTATTACAGAAAGCAAACAGGACTTGAGGAACAAAAGACTTCACAGCATTTCACAACTGAGCTGCAGCCCCACAGCCTGGCCTCCCCACAAACCGTGTTAAGGAGAGTGGCCGGGCAGTGGCACCATCCTAGCAACAGCTTTCTTCTAACCCTTTTAACACAGCTCGAAAGTCTGTTTCCTCTCAAAGAGTCAAAACTAGAGGATATCCCTCGGCGGACTGAGAGGACCCCACCCACCGCAGAAACTCTCAAACACGCCACCCAAAACCTTCTGGGTGATCTCACAGTAAAACACAATAATTCCTTCTGTATTTTACTTCCTAGTTCAGACTGTTCTCTCACAGATCTATGCCAACAGGGCCTAACATTTCTTAGTAAGCCTTCTGAAAGAGTAAAAGAGGGGGCCACGCCCTCCCCAGGACACGGTGTACTTGCCGACTGGTGGCGTGCTGTGCCAAAGGTGTACTGCACTGGGTGGGGTGGGTAGCGACTCTGCTCACTGCTGAACGCCCCCTGGCTGGCTGGGTACCCCGAGCTGGACATCCTGGCGTGGACCCGGGTTTGTGGTTCAGCGAGGTTCAATGCCACAGCAGGAACATGGCCTGGGATGTAAACCACCTAGGAGAGGGGGGAAACAAGAGACTGTATCAGCTTCATCTGTGGGCGAATTATTGCTTCTTCACAGGGTGTGCCGCTCATACGGCACCTCACGCCTACCATGGAAACCCCATTACAGGCACCTGAGGAACCAAGAGAGATAAACAGGCTCTGACATCTGAAATTGTGTTCAACAGCTAACAGCACATCCAGGCCCCCATTGTTGCTCTGCAGCTGTAACATTACACAGAGGATCCCTCTAAGGACACAGCATCCCCCTGAGCAGCTGATACAGGCCGTGTGGGAGGAGGCTGAAATACACAGTGACTCAGCTGTTTATCCATGGCTATGCTCACTTACAATGCACAACCTGAGAACCCTAACATCAAGCACTCTCATCAATGGCCAGCTCTGAAAAAGGCCTTCTGTTACCTGCCAGCTAGGGCAGACAGTCCCTGACTGGGCCTATGACCAGACCAGGAGGCAGGTTAGCATGGCAGCAAGGAAGACAACTTTGTCACAGATCCTTTTTATAAAAAAAAATAAAAAATTATAAAAGATCAAAGCCAATAGCACACTTCACCTTCACTGCATCGACCACTCAAATCTCTGATATTCCAAGGAACGGGGGGGGGGGATCAAACGAGTATATGATGGTGAGAACACACTTGTCAGGTGCACATTGTTTTTTGTCCGTAATTTTCAAGCATCGCTACTTTATTATCTCACCCAAGACAAAAAGTGTTTATGGATAATTATTTTCCTCAAATATCTGCCAAACAGTTATCTAGGGAGGAACTAGAGTCTGTTCCAAGCAGCATGGGTTTTCATTTTGTACAAACTGTATGCACAATATGAAATTGCACTTCACTAAATCAGCAGCACCTAGAAAAAATATCAAATATCAGTTTTCAAAAATTAATCATGCTTTCAGGAGATACACAAGCAGTTCAGCTAAGCAAATGGAAACAGCTAAGCAAACACTGGAACAAGCCGGCAATCACTTCCTTACATGGAGAGGCGATTAAGCTACCCTTTTACGCAGCATTTTCGAAAGAGATGAGCATTACTGTGAGGCCACGATACAGCTGGGAGACGAGAAGTCTTCTCAAACCAAAGCCATCTTCTTCACAACCCTACTTTAAGGCATCCAATTGCTGAGCAACCACTGTATCAGTGCCTTAACCACTGTGTCAGTAATGCCACCACAATGCTGTTTTAACGTCCATATCCCATGGTAATTATTTCAAGCAGACCAAAACTAAGATGACAGACAGTTACATAAAAATTTTTAAAACAATGTAACGCATTAGGAAGGAAAGGTGACCCAAGGTATGCCAAGCAACACCGATGTTATCATCCTGCCATGAGAAATACAGGATTCCTCAAATATCTGCTGCTTGGATGGCAAATAATGGAAACTGTTGAATTACGCCAATATCTCATGCCATTTTATTTCAAAACCACCAAGAAAATATTAAAACTAAACCAAAATGAATTTGTTTAAAAATTAGAGGCAAGACAATGGACACCTGAAAAATTTGCATTAGCATTTTACCTGACAAGTGTATCCTGCATTGTTTCCCCCACAGCAACTTTATCAATACTCTCAGTACTGTAAAATAAGGTTATAGGGAATCTCCAGCTCCTTCTCCTAGTCCCTATGCAACCCGAAAGGGTCTCATCTCACAAGATAGACTCGATACATCCTGACAAAATCGACAAAAAAAGTGCAAACAAACCAAAATAATGACTTTTGGCCTTAAAGGGAGGGGCATGAGGTAACAGAAAGTGATTCTTTGCTTAGCGTATGGACAAGTCATTAAGGGTCATGTGTACAATGTTGGACAATGTCACACACATGATAAATGGCAGTGCATCTCTCCAGAAAATATTGGAAATAAATCATTTAGAAAGCGGTCAGTGATATTTTGGAACATTAAACTACAACCACCTCTCCTGGAGCCGACACCTTATTGTGGTGTTTGCATATTCCAATGATCCCAAGAGCTATGTTGCCCAGGGCTTTATGCTCCTGGTAGGGTCACCCAAGGAAAACAGGTCCTGGGTGAGCAACCAGATGAAGTACGGCTCACAAGACCCCTAAAGAAGAAAAAGATACTGGATCCACGATTTCCCTTGCCCGGACATGGGTCACCGGGACCCCCCCCCGGAGCCAGGTCTGGGGGTGGGGCTCGATGGCGAGTGCCTTGTGGCCAGGCCTGCACCCATGGGGCCTGGTCAGGCACAGCACGAACAAGGCACGTGGGTCTCCCCTCCAATGGGCTCACCACCTATAGGAGAGGCCATAGGGGTCGGGTGCGATGTGAGTTGGGCAGGGGACCTTGGCAGTCCAATCCTCGGCTGCAGAAGCTAGCTCTAGGGACATGGAATGTCACCTCTCTGATGCGAAAGGAGCCCGAGCTGGTGAGCGAGGTTGTGAAGTTCCGGCTAGATATAGTCTGGCTCACCTCGACGCACGGCTTGGACTCTGGTACCAGTTTCCTTGAGGGGGGTTGGACCCTTTTCCACTCTGGAGTTGCCCGTGGGGAGAGGCGCCGAGCAGGGGTGGGCATACTTATTGCCTTGGGGTTTACCGCAGTGGACAAGAGGGTAGCCTCCCTTCACCTTCGGGTGGGGGGATGGGTCCTGACTGTTGTTTGCGTTTATGCGGCAAGCGGCAGTTCAGAATACCCAGCCTTTCTGGAGTCCTTAGAAGTAGTGTTGGAGAGCGCTCCTCCTGGAAGACTCTCTTGTTCTGCTGGGGGACTTCAATGGTCACGTGGGCAATGACAGTGAGACTTGGAGTGGCGTGATTGGGAGAAATGCCCCCCTCCCCCGATCTGAACCCGAGTGATGCTTTGTTATTGGACTTTTGTGCTCATCACAGATTGTCCATAATGAACACCATGTTCAGGCATGAGGGTGGCCATATGTACACCAGGACACCCAAGGCTGCAGAGGCAGCTGACAACTACCAGCAGGCCAAGCGGGAGGCGGCTTCGGCAGTTGCAGAGGCAAAAACTCGGGCATGGGAGGAGTTTGGTAAGGCCATGGAAAACGACTTCGAGGAAATTCTGTTCCACCAGCCGGCGGCTCAGGTGGGGGAAAGCGGTGCAACATCAACACTGTTTATGGTGGGGATGGTGCACTGTTGACTTCAACTTGGGACGTTTTGGGTCAGTGGGGGGAGTACTTCAAAGACCTCCTCAATCCCACCGACACGCCTTCCAACGTGGAAGCAGTGTATGGGGACTTTGGTGTGGACCCTCCTATCTCTGGGGCGGAGGTGGCTGAGGTGGTTAAAAAGATCCACCCAGAGTTCCTTAAGGCTTTGGATGCTGTGGGGCTGTCCTGGTTGACACGCATCTGCAGCATCGCATGGACATCGGGGGCAGTGCCTCTGGACTGGCAGACCGGGGTGGTGGTCCCCCTTAAAAAGGGGGACCAGAGGGTGTGCTCCAACTATAGGGGGATCACACTCTTCAGACTCCCTTGTAAGGTCTATTCGGGGGTTCTGGAGAGGAGGGTCCGCCGGATTGTCGAACCTCGAATTCAGGAGGAGCAGTGTGGCTAGCTATAGGAACAGTGGACCAGCTCAATACTCTCCGCAGGGTTTTGGAGGGTTCATGGGAGTTTTACCAACCAGTCTACATGCACGTTGTGGACTTGGAGAAGGCATTCAACCGTGTCCCTCGGGGAGTCCTGTAGGGGGTGCTCCGGGAGTATAGGGCGCCGGGCTTCCATTTAAGGGCAGTTCGGTCCCTGTATGACCGGTGCCAGAGCCTGGTCCGCATGGGCGACAATAAGTCGGACTTGTTTCCAGTGAGGGTAGGAGTCCGTCAAGGCTGCCCTTTCTCACCGATTCTGTTAATAGTTTTTATGAACAGAGCGTTGAGGGTGTCCGGTTTGGTGACCTCAGGATTAGGTCTCTGCTTTTTGCAGATGATGTGGTTCTGTTAGCTTCATCGGACAGTGACCTTCGGCTCTCACTGGGACAGTTCGCAGCCAAGTGTGAAACAGCTGGGATGTGAATCAGCACCTCCAAATCCGAGACCATAGTCCTCAGCTGGAAAAGGGTAGAATGCTCTCTTTGGGTCGGGGATGGGGTCCTCCCCCAAGTGGAGGAGTTTAAGTATTTCGGGGTCTTGTTCACGAGTGGGGGAACGATCTAACGGGAGATCAACAGGCGGATCGGTGCGGCGTCAGCAAGGATGCGGTAGCTGCATCGGTCTGTCATGGAGAAGAAAGAGCCGAGCCAAAAGGCAAAGCTCTCGATTTACCAGTCAATCTACGTTCCTACCCTCACCTATGGTTACGAGCTATGGGTAGTGATCGAAAGAACAAGATCGCGAGTGCAAACAGCCAAAATGAGTTTCTTCCGCAGGGTGGCTGGGCTCTCCCACAGAGATAGAGTGAGGAGCTCGGTCATTCGGGAGGGACTCAGAGTAGATCTCCGCATTGAGAGGAGCCAGATGAGGTGGCTCGGGCATCTGATTAGGATGCCTCCTGGATGCCTCCCTGGTGAGGAGTTCTGGGCATGTTCGACTGGGAGGAGGTCCCGGGGAAGACCCAGGACATGCTGGGGGGACTATGTCTCTCTGCTTGCTTGGGAACGCCTCGGGATTCCCCCGGAGGAGCTGGATGAAGTGGCCGGGGACAGGGAAGTCTGGGCGTCCATGCTGAGGCTGCTGAGACCCGACCTCGGATCAAGTGGGAGATGATGGATGGAAACTACAACCATAAAAACTCAACAAAATATGTCCAAACAAGGCCACACATATACTGTTGTTCACGTTTCATATCTGCTTACTAATCTATGACCAATTTAAAGCTTTAAAAACCATGACAATTTCCCTCATGTAGCCAGGTTTTTATTATTGTTGCTGTTATGATAAAAGCTTCATTATCCTGATACTTCATTGATCAATATGTGCATGGCTACTCCAACCATGCAGAGGATCAGCTGAGCTCCACCCTGTGTAATCATGTTTTTCGGGACAATGGTTAGGGTACAACTCGGTTCTCTGTGCTGAGAAAATCAGACCAATAGTAGCAAAATCAGACACATGATGTGGACTACAGAGATGCACTCAACCACTCTATTGCTAAAGAAAAATAGATAGCGGTTTCTGTGTTTGGGGACAATTTTCAAAGAATCTTTTGGCACATTGGTATGAAACATACAGCACCCACAGATGCACAATAAACCATTATATTATTGGGGTAAACAAACCTTTAATCAAAGTCAATGTGGCAGGCTGCCCTTCTACAAGTTTATTTTCTGCCCCAAGTGCCCACAAAATTAATGTAATTATAGATCATAGCCAAACTGCACGCTCATTGTACGAGGAGTAAAAACAATGGAAATGACAATGGAAAACATGACCTCTCCTCTCTAAAAGCATCCTCACACAAGCACCTTTTATGAATAATTAAAGATGTATAAAATGGGTGAAATATATTAGCAATACCACGAAAACAAAAGTATCCAACCAGGGTGAATGTTAGAAATCATATTGTACAATTTTGAAGAAGAAAATAACAGTAACAAAGTATCTCATGCAGAATTTAACACTCCTGCATCTGCCCCCTGACAACTACAACCATAAAATGTTACCCAACTGCCATTTGATTTGCAGACAAAATAAAATGCTCGCTGCTATGATTTCAATTCTATATTTAAACGATAAATCAGCTTAAATACGATTTACGGACCTGGCACATACAACTCTGCTGATCAGGAATACACATTTGAGTGTGAGACAGCTATTGCAGACCACAGATGTTTTTCCAACTGTTAGGCATACTCTTACTTTGTTTCAAAAGGTGTCCTTAAGGGCCTGGCAGCAGTACAGTCTATTCGTCTTAGAAAACAACACCGATTGCAGCCATAAATCCAGACAAGTGAAGCTGGCAGTGTGAAAAACTGAAAACAACTGCTTAAACCTGCCGCAGATTCAAGGACACGCATGAAACGTGTCAGGGGTCATTGTAGAAACTGTAATACGTGCCATTTTACCAGAAATACATCTAATTAGTAAACAATTTTATTAGGAATTTAACAACACCTGGGGTTATACGTTATGCCCCAGCAGCAGTAGTAGTAGTACTTGGTGGGTGTCGCAGTACTCGAAGGAGAAGTACTTCGATATTCCACACGCAGACAAACTTTATAAAATACAAAGACCCGCATAGATGAACGCAACTGGAACATGCCCCCACTCCCTTAGCTAGGCAGAGATGACCTGCCACCACTTCAGGGAAAACCGCCGGCCACTTTCACACACGTGTGCACCGACAGTAAATCAGAGAGAAATACGACGTTTTTCTGACGGGTATAAAAATTGTCGCACATCGCCTGCCTTATACTGTCCGGTTTTCAGACGGCACACCGTCTGAAAACGTACTGTAGCTATGCTAAGCTAGGTTAACCAACTAGCTGAAGCTCGCCTCCCACCATGATTTCTTGTCGTATGGGTCTCAGTAAACGAAAGCATAACATTCTTCTGATTTTTGAGCACAATATAAAGAATCAGACACTACGTAGTCTAAAAATTTGCATACAGGAACCACCAAGTCGGGGAAATAAATGTGGCCGATGATACGTATCCGTTTCACTTCGCAGGCTTACGAGTACCACGCCGGCGATGTTTCAGTTTTATCAAACGGTCACTGACAATTCGCGTAAACCGAATTGTCTGCGTTATACTCACCTCATAGCTAATCTCTCATGTAGCTGTTTTACGAAATCTCAAAGGTGTAGGTACCTAGCTGTCGGACTTTTTAGCGGATTAGCTAGCTAGCTGCGCGCCTAAAAAATAGGCAGAAAAATCTAACTAGCTCACCACGACCGCAAATAAACCCAGGTTTTTAAGACACCAATAATAAGCTGTTACATGACATGACGTCCGCGTTGTTTGTTCTTTTTCCTCAAACGGAATAAAAGATGTTGGGTACATTTGCGTGCGCGAGCTGGCTAACCTCAGCTCTGCATCCACAGCCCATGCGCCATCTTGCAGAGTCCAGCCCGTAGTAGCATATCAACGCGGAGGCTTGCGATATGACTATATTTACACTAGCGCATTGTTCTTTTCTGGAAATAAAATGACGGGCACTCACCTCATTTCACACAGAAATACACACGTAACGGATGAAAACCGCCAATCCGTGCCGCTGCGATTCAGTCAAGTTTCAAATCCAAGAACGACAGACTGTACGAATGTTGCGGACAGAGAGCTGCGGCACACTGCACTGTAGTTGTCCTTGCAGGAAAAAACATATGAGTTTATGAGCAATTCGAATATTTATTCGGTAGCAATGTTTTTTTCCAAAGTAAATTTTATTTTATGACAAAATTTTGAAGTGACGTTTAGTTATAGCATTATTTTTAATCTCCGTGATGTTTAAGTTCATCACGATTTTATGCACCAAATAGGACATTGTGTCACAGTAAAACCATCCCTAAAAGGTACCACAAACTTTCTTGAGAACCTCGTCTCCACTTATCATTTGTGATTTATAATTAAACATAATATCTCGTAATAAACTTATAATTTTAATACACCCTATACTTATTTTGCAAATACTTAAAATAGTAGTTTCTATTACAACATGAGGAAACTGCAAGTGGTGTCAATTTCAAATTAATTTAGAATTTTTGTCTGCTGATAAACGGGAAAGCATTTTTACTTAAAGGCGAACACCGATTAAAAAGCAAAAATATGTTTCATTTCACTTTGGTGTTAAGTTGGTATATTTTTTTTCCTCACCGTTTTTAGCGGAACCCAAATTGCAAAACTGTTTGCAGCCACACGGCGTGTTTATAATAAAGGAGAATCATGTTCCTAACTATGCTTAGCATCTTTTTCATTTTTTCTTTGTACTTAATTTTAACAAAAATAATTTTCTACCGATGTCGCAATAAAAATGGAAAAGAATGTTTAATTCGTTTGATCAGCAATCAACGAAACATTTCCTTGATCCGATCCTTAAACACTTCCGATTATAATAAGCTTGTTTCCGATGGTGTTCGAGCACTCCTGATCACAGCACATCCAGACGATGAATGCATGTTCTTCGCACCAACAATATTGAGGCTCTTGGAATTAAATGCCTCGGTTCATTTACTATGTTTGTCTTCAGGTAGGATTGTGAATTTAGCGAGTATAGCGTATCCCTATAAGATACTACAGCTTTACGTTTTTAATCACTAACGTTACTAATTTAAAACATGGAACGAACTACAAAACATATTAATATTTTTTTCGTGTTTTAGGTAATTACTACAATCAAGGTAATCAACGTCAAAAAGAGCTGCTGGACAGCTGTGATGTCTTGGGAATACCATCCTCTCAAGTTATCATTGTTGATAACAAGTAAGACCAACTTGCATTATAAAACCAATGCTTGTTTTTATAATACAGCAACGAAGTGTAATGTAGCACTCTGTGCAGGTTCAATTAAGCTAACTAAGCAACTCAGTATTTACACAGTGCTGAAGTGTCTTATGTCTTTTCATAAAACTAAAATGTTACCCATGTTTTCATTCTGAAATGGAAAAGTACTTTTTGTATCCTGAAAGTTTATTAAATATCTTCTATTATATATTATGTATATAAGTAACCACAATAAGATCATACGTCCTAACAAATCACCAATATATGACGACAATCAATAAGTGAACAAAAGTTTATTTGAAAATCACCTTCTACATTTAGAAAAGCACAGAAAAGGATCGGGAAATCTGGGTCACTTCCTACAGGATTTATTCCTTAATGGTTTATTTTAAAATCTCTTGCCCCCGTCAAAAAAAAAAAAAAAAAAAAAAAGATCTGGTAATATTTTCTGTGATTTACATTTTATTTAAAAAATAGTGTGGCGAGAGACTTTTCTAAGATAACGTGTGCCAAGACAGTTTTGTTAAATTGAAAGTTCAGAATAATCAGAACAAATTAAAATAGGTAAAATGTGAAAATAGGTAAATAGGCAGGTGAGAAGTTAATTTGTTAATAATAAATGGTGGATTTGCGGGTTTTATGGGGTAGCCAGTGAAGAAGCAGCAAGCGGCTCATCCTTCAGGGCCCTGAGCACTCTTCCCACATCCATTACAAGCAATCAGGCTAAGTGCGACCCCCCCTGACCTATGGGCTTGTGAGCGGACAGTAAGCTGGTCACAAATCAAACACTCCTTTCTTACCAGAACAGGCTCAGAGTCAGCACCCCCCTCTGTGTCACTCTGTGAGCCATAAAGAATTATAAGGTGGTGGTAGTCCACCGGGGGGGATTGGTTAAAAGATGCTCTCTGAGGTCTGAGCTTATTGTTCTGATCACTGAGTCCCAGCCTCTCGCAGCCGCTCAGGAGAGTGGAACATGGCTGCAGATCTGAAATCTTCTTCCTAAATGTGTTACATTATGGTGCATGTTGTGCTTGTTGCACACTGAGTAACCTAGTTTTATAGCTAGGAATGAATATTTTACATTTGCATTCATTTATTTAGCAGATGCTTTCATGCAAAGCATTGTCCAAGTAAGGATCAGGTTGAGCCAGCAAACCTGCAACAATTGAGGTTAGGGGCCCTGCTGAAGAGTTCAACAGTGACATCACTTTGCCAGGAGTAATGCCTAATTTGATAGAATGACGAATACTTCACCCACATCCATACTCATTTTCTTAGTATGAACTGAATTTTATAGCTTTTTAAAATTTCAGAGGTTTTGTTTCCTAGTATAGATATCCTTAGATTTTGTATGATTTATTATTTTTTGGTCAAGTTTATGCTAATATTATGAAACCATTGTGCCAAATGCTACTGTAGTAATTTGCTACGGTTTCACACACATATATCCAAAAAGCGTGTGACAGATTGAGTGAAAAGGGGATCTAAAGAGGCCGGAGTTGGGTCAGACAAATTAAAAGCATAAATTATGTCAGAACTTGGCTTTAAGTTGATCCAAAAGAGTGTCCAGGTCAAGGGGCCCCTAGTACAAAGGCCTATAATAGAAGATCCTCTGGTTGCTTCCAGTCCAGACCACCCAAGTGTATCATCAGTGCCTTTAGTTCTGCTGGAGAGCCCCCTTCCAGATGGAAACAAAGGGTTTGCCTTTCAGAAATCAGCCTCCAGCACAGCAAAGAGCTCTTTCTGAAACCCATAAGCAAAACAACTCTGAAATGCCTAGTGCAGGCCAGTTAACATTCTTCAATGTAGTATGAAGGACACGGACAAGCTTCTTCACATCATGCGTAGTTGTGGTCAGTTACTGATTGCATACTGCAGTTTTTATTGCAGAGATGAACAGCTAATGGGTGGTATCTGCATGTTTTTCAGTTAGCTGAGAGCTGGCACATTCATCTGCAGTGATTGCTGGGGCTAACAGGTCTGATATGGCATGCAAGACTAGGCAACATTGAAAGAATATTAGGGACACATTTTTTCTAAGTGCCGTTGCCAAGGATTTAATCGATACAGGCTGATGATCACTGTCGAGTACTATATTTTTAAACCCACAGTGAAGCAAAACTTTAACTGAATGAACTATTATCCCAAAGGTAGAATGCTCCATAGAGTACTGTCCAAACCACTTTACTGGGACAATGGTCCTTTCTTGGTCCAGGTGGATGAGTGCTCCCTGTTGGTTCACTGAACCCACTTACTGCCATAACTTGGCTTTCCTTGGTAATTGACCATCACCAACCAATTGATTGCCTCAAGTCATAATCTGGCATCGTACAGGAAGGCACCAATTTTAACTCCAGTAAAAATGGATATACCAGACCAGGGAGGCTGGCTACTGATGGTGAAATAAGTATATTTCTTGATTCATCTTTTTGTCTTCCTTCTGCATTGAAAAATCTCATGCTGAATTTAATCGTCTGCATTAATTTCTTGCACTCTGGTGTACTTTAATAATTGGGTAGGAGGTCAGCTGGCTTGTAATAGTTTTACAAATGTAGATTTTGGCTATTAATTCCTTAGATTCCGTAGACTGTAAGCATGTGAAGCTTATGGAAATGTTTTGATCTGCAAAAGAGGCTTGTCTCTCTAGAGATACTGTTGACACTGTAATATCAATCATCCACTCTTGCAATGTAGTAAAAAAAAAGGTTTCCATAATTAAGACTGGGAAACACATCTAGCATTTGACAGTTATTCAATGATGCAGTTGTACCAAAAATGGGTGTGTTTGAAAAGTTCTGGTGTGCTAGCGTTCTCCTGCCTGGTGAGGAAATTATCTCATAGTGCTTTATTATGAATGATTCAATGGGCTTCTTATAATAAAAGCCAGAAGACCAACAAGGCTGGTTTAGTTTCCAAGGGAGGGAATTGTTTCTGGGTCCAAGAGCAGCTCTGCTTCCCCATACAGGGTGAAACCCAAATCTCAAATATCTATCTCACATGATTCACATTCTAGTCACTATAAATAAGAGTGCTATATTTTGGGAATAGATACACACAATTTAATTGATCAAAAGGACCATATAAATTTCAATAATCCAAGGTGAACTTCACCAGTGGCACCAATACTAGCTGTGAGCTGTCAGAACATAGACAGCTAAGATGCAGTGTGGGGGAACAGCTCTGCCAGCAGCACGTTTTCTATTTTAATTGGTCGTGTTTTGGATCTCCGCACGCATCCCTGCCAAGGCGATGCCGCAGAAGTTGAGAAATTCATAGCGCACCTTGGCAGTTATCGGAAGTTGCTATTGGGTCCACTGAGAATGAACAGGAAAGAAACGGCAGAAGGATGTTGGTTCTTTGGGCAGTGCCTTGAACCTTAGAAGGTCCCGCGCTAAGGAAAGCATGAGACTTAACCCATTTCTCAGTTACCCCTGAATGACTTTAACTTCACAGTGGTTAAGGTTTTTGTCCATGTATTAGTACCTATTAATGTGTGTGTCAAATGGACTACTGTTTACAATGGTGTTTTGTCCTGGACAGCTGTTCACCAAACTTTTTAATAGTATAGGTATATATGTTGGTACAGACACTCCTCTACTTACGAACGAGATACGTTCTGAACGGCCGTTCGCAACTTGTTCAAAATGTTCGTAAGTCTTTATTCAACATCATTTTAAGGGTATACGTAAGTACTAAGAACTAGGATGCTGAAAGTACGCACGCTAGGCTGCTGCGCGGTCAGAGTAGCGGCCAGAAGTCGTACTAGGCGGAATTGGCATGCAGAAAAAAAAAAAGATGTTGCAGACAGGAAGCGGGAGCCCGATTAAAACAATTTGGACTTACAGTTCTCTTTGTAGGTCTGAAAGTTCGTAAGTAGAGGAGCGTCTGTATATACTGTTTGTCTTGTACATGTGATGTGGTCATGATCTGTGTTTTGTAGATACCCATGAGAATATGGTCATCAGGTCCTGTTGCCTTATCATGGTCTACCACTATGGTCTATTAAATGAATGAACATGGTCTCTGTTATTTACCGTAATGTGGAATCATTCAGGAGATTTATATTTATCTGTAGTTATTCCTGCTAAATGTACTATGAATTGTTTCTGTCATTACTGCCATCAGACGCGGTTCTTTTCCCCCTACAGTGTCCAGTATATTTTTGTCAGGCCATGAAAGTTATGTTCAGTAAGAAGTTTTGCTTGGCGCTTGACTGTCCGGGTTTTTCACAGTGGATTCAGGGAAGCTGGCCGCGCCACATGACTAGGGCTGGCTCCCAAACGAGGGCAGAGTTGATGAGATTCCCTCCCTCCGTCCAGCAGCAGACCTTGGCTTTGAACGGCCCCTGTGACGATACTAGGAAGTCCTCATGGTTCTGGGAACACACAGCTGTCTGTGTGTGGGGTTGCAAGCGGTGGGCTGCCTCTAGCAGGCCTTCGAAAGCTGAGTGCTTGTTGGCCGCTGCTCACTGTAATAACCCTGCGTAACTGGCAGTGCATCCGAGCAGGCCGTCCCATAAGTTCCTGGGCTTGTCTCTCTGTCTATTCTGATTTAACATCAGTTTTAAGGAGGCACATCGTCTCAGTGATTAACCTTAGAAGACAAACGAAGTTTGAGGTAAATTTCCACCTTTAAATTATTAATGACCAGTAAAACACTTTATGAATAGATATTGTGACTCTGGCAGGGGCAATAAAATATCACTGAATTATAGTAATACAATAATACTACCCATTTTCCATATCTCCTTATTCAGTACAGGGGGCCTGGAGCCCACCCCAGGTAGCACAGGCCACATGGCAGGGGACACCCTGGACTGGATACCAGTCCATCACATCACAGGCCACAGGGTAGGGGACACCCTGGATTGAATGTCCCCTGTGTTTTCTTCAACGAAATAGGATGTCATTCCTAAATATTAATAATAACATATTACAATGGTTGTGGTAATTTATTCAGCAAAAAAACCTGTTTGTTTCTCCTACGTGCCTCTAAGATTTATATTGTGAGCCGGGAATAGCATATCAGTGCAGATGAAGCATTTAAAGTGTCACATTTTACTATGATACCTTATGAAGGAGTGTCGTGTTTTATCACACAGTGCAGTGGGGAGACCCGCCCGGCTGCCAAATAATGCAGTGGTAGTGCTTTAAGCCATTCGATGACATTCCACGTCCCTGACGCTCCTCCACTTCTGTCTCCCTTCCCGCCATGTATCCAGCGTCTGCACCCAGGAGCCTGTGGCCTCCTGCCCACCATTATCTCCACCGCTTTTAGATCATATCTCCCGCTTTGTTTACCCTGTCCCAGATCACATCCGAATCCGACATCCTCCTTTCCCAGCAAGGAGCATTTCTCACAGACGCGGCAATCTAGGTTACTGTGAACCCCCCCCCCACCATCCCGTCCCTGCTTTGTTTGGCAGCATTTTCAGGCCAAAAACAGGCTGCTTATGGCTCCTGTGTTCTAATATCCACCTTAAATTTCCCTTCGACCTGTTTGTTGATACGTATTTTCCGTACACTTCAACTGCCTTCATAGTGTCCAAATATCCCAGCAGAAAACAGGCATCACTGCTGGGTCTTTTCATTTGAAATACAGCCACAGTGTGAGCAGTGTATAGCCTGCTATGCACTATATATAAATATACAGTGTATATATATTAATATATTCACATATACACACTATATTACACCACGGTCTATATTTTTGTACAACAGTGGACTGTTAAAAACCTCTTATCAATCAGGAGAGGAAAAACACAGGTGGAGCACTTAAACGGGCTGCTTTAAGTTCTTGGTTAGCTGGCCTGTGCTTATGCTGATTTAGGACTGACATCACCATTCTTTTCTCCAGAGCTGTAATTGTCCAGCTTGTAAAGGTTCTGTTCTTTTCAAACTGGTGCTTGATCTGAGAAACATTCAACACATCAAGTGTTTTGTTTTTGCGTGAATTATTACAGTGATTTTGCAGTACACTAATTCTTGGGCTAGTACCTGACTGATGTAGGAAAGCCCCCATTAAGGGAAGTAAATGGGAGTAAAACCCAAGATGTGCCGGGTCCGGGTTGTGAATGCCATCCACTCTTTTTCTCCCTTCCTGCACCGCTGAAAAGGGCTATAACACTCACAGCAAGCTGGCCCCAGAACATCATGGGTCTTTGTGACTAGCTGTCAAATGACCATGCTCCAGTGCCGCCAAGCTGTCCTGATGTGACTCGCCCACCAGTTCTTTGGCTTTTTCAAAGAAAGGTGTTATTTACTCTCAGCATCATGATAACCCCCTTTCAGCTTTTATCACAAATCTGTTGTCTAAACACAAATCAAGGGTGTCACAAGGTCAGTGCAGGTTGAGGGAAGCGCGCAGCACACAGACGTCTAGCATATTGCAGGTTCAGAGAAGTACATGGGTCACAGACATCCAGCGCAGTGTGGGTACAGGGAAGCGCGTGGGTCACAAACATCCAGCGCAGTGTGGGTTCAGGGAAGCACATGGGTCACAGACATCCAGCGCAGGGTGGGTTCAGGGAAGAATGCGGGTCAAAGACATTCAGTGCAGTACGGGTTCAGGGAAGCACATGGATCACAGATATCTAACACATCAAGGGTTCAGGGAAGTGCGTGGATCACAGCATACGCGTTCAGGGAGATGCGTAGGTCACAGGCATCCAGCGCAGCATGGGTTCAAGGAAGCATGCAGCACACAGACATCCAGTGCAGTGCAGAATCAGGAAAGTGTGCTGGTCACAGGAATCTGGTGCAGTGCAGTGTGGGTTCAGGGAAGTATGCAGATCACAGACATCCAACGTAGTGCGGGTTCAGGGAAGCATGCGGCACACAGATATCCAGTGCAATTCGGGTTCAGGGAAGTGTGCGGGTCACAGACTCCCATTGCAACGTACTGCCGGTTCGGAGAAGCATGTAAACTCGTATGTATTGCTACTATGGTCCCTCGGGGGGGGTCTAAAGTACCATGAGTGACATACCATGCAGGTCTCAATGAACTGTGGATGGTGATCAGATCAGATAAGGAAGTGGGTGAGTGTTTTCTCACTGGTTTAGAACTCCTACCTCATTTAATTATTCATTGATTCAGAAATAAATTGCACTGGGAGATTTATTTATTGGAAACGGAGGGCAAAAATAGTAAACGGAGGCAGGTGGTGGCACTCAGGGTGCTGACCCTGGTATGTGGCCATGTTTTCCTTTAAGTGATCCATGGAAACAGATGGAAAGAGAATCCATAAGAAAATAGGCCAGAAAACAGGAAATGGTTTTGTATAAGACCCCTGTTTGATGGCATGTGTCAAATATCAGTTTGGGCAAAGTCTTATATCTTACCAATCGGGGTATCAGTGCATGAGGGCTAAGAGGATTCTGGCCAGGGAAGGCCTAGTAAATGTCTGTGTCATGTGATTACCCTGAGCATGTGACCACTCTGCATTTTCAGGGAGTTCTCTGTGTTTAAGTTAATGTGTTCTTAAATGTTCGAATATAGTATGTTCCTGGAGTCTCGCACCTGCGTGCAGCCCATGCCGTCCAGGGTTAATGGCGGTATGTTGTTTCAGCCATACCCGGAGACCGGGCACAGCAGCCGGACAGGTTTTAAGGCCCCTGGCCCATGTGATCAGACAAACCGAGCACCGTCAGTCAGCCAGAGACGGTCCAGTAGACCAAAGTTCAACAACTGCTTTCAGATGCCTGGAGGAAATTCCAATATGCAAAGTGGGGGAAGGCGGGGCCTGCAGGCTTACTCAGGGCCTTTTCCACTGTTACCATAGCAAAGCTTCTGTGGAGGGCATCCATTAAGTCCACATTCCCTGTTCACCCAAACCAAGAAAGGTCAGCTACAGACTATTGTTGTAACTTCTGTTCCTTTATCATTTTCAAATGCAGTCTGTAGTTTACAATGGGAACTAGGTTAGCCTAGTAAACTTTGAGTAAGCAACTCAGTTTAGAAAAGAAACAGCTTACGACAGATAATTACTAATATGTGACCTCCTGCAATGTTTAAGTTAAGAACATAAGAAATTTACAGGCCATTTAGCCCATCAAACTCGTTTGGGGAGAACTTAACTAATAGCTCAGACTTGTTAAAATCTTATCTAGCTCTGATTTAAAGGAACCCAGGGTTTTAGCTTGCGCTACACTAGCAGGAAGACTATTCCATACTCTAACTACATGCTGTGTAAAGAAGTGCTTCCACAAATTTGTTTTAAAATGTTCTCCCGCTAATTTCCACTTACGGCCATGAGTTCTAGTATTTAAACTAATATTGAAATAGCCATTTGGCTGAACAGCATCTAGACCTGTTAGAATCTTATATACCTGGATCATGTCCCCCCTTAGTCTCCTTTGCTCGAGGCTAAACAGAATCAGCTCAGCTAACCTCTCCTCATAAGACATTCCTCTAAGACCAGGAATCATTCTCGTAGCCCTACGTTGTACCTTTTCCAAGGCTGCAATGTCCTCCTTATATATGGTGACCAAACCTGCACACAATATTCTAGATGGGGTCTTACCAAGGAATTATATAATTGTAGCATCACTTCCCTTGACTTAAACTCCACACACCTAGAGATGTAACCCAACATTCTATTGGCCTTTTTTGTTGCTTCCCCACACTGGCAAGAGTGGGACATTGAAGCATTAACATACACATCGAGATCTTTCTCGTAATCAGCTACCTTTATTTCAGTGGAACCTATAAAATACCTGTATTTTATATTTCTGCTCCCTGCATGGATTACCTTACATTTATCTATGTTAATTTTCATCTGCCAGGTATCAGCCCAGTCGCTAATTAAATCCAGATCCCATTGTAGCCTCTCCGCTGCTAGATCAGTATCTGTTACACCACCCACCTTGGTGTCGTCTGCAAATTTAACCAGTTTACTGTATGTATTGGTATCAATATCATTAATGTAAATTAGGAACAATAGTGGTCCTAAAATTGAACCCTGCGGTACCCTACTATGAATGCAGGCCCACTGTGACATTGTGCCTCTAATAAGTTGTGTGGGGTTTAGCCTGATATTTGAAGTAATAGGCCTTTTTCACCCAACAGAAAAGGCGAAGTGTGCGTAAGGTTGTTTTCTTCAGACAGGATTGTAGACTGTGCTGAAATTGTGCAGAAGATCCTTTTTTTATTTGATGCTGTTCTGGCTAGTGTGTCATGCTGTGTTGTGCAGATTAACGGCTCGTAATCGCTGCGTCATGGGGGTTCAGCCCAGAATGTCTGCTGCAGTTTTACTCAGCGGTACTCACCAAAACTCAAGTTTTTGTCTTAAGCCTTGAGTATCTTTGATATATTTTTTAAAACGTCAGTTTAACCTGCTGACACTTGCAATTGTTATCGAAGTTGAAGTCCCTGGTGTTTGTGTTGGCCTGGATACCAAAGTTAAAAATTTACCCAACAAGTCACCTAGAATTTTGCTTTGCCTCTATTTTTTTGAGTATTGAGAGGGTGGGAGGAGCCGAAGCACCCTACTGAGAGGAAGACATGGTTGGGGGGGGGGGGGGGGGGCGTAATTGCAGTTGCTTTTAATCTGAGCTCTGTGCATAGATAGCAGGGGGTTTATTAACATGAACTGTCTGACCCCACCCCCCCAGCACAGCATCTTCAGGGTGACCCCATAGCTGTGCCAGAGCTTGATTTGTGCTTTGATCCATCACACTCTCAGACAGGCACCCCAGCGCCGTTTCTTTGTGGCGGGAGTGTGTGTGTGGGGATTCCAGGCCCCCATTTACCCTTGATATGTCCTGTGGCTGGAATCATTCATCTTTCCAATGGCCCCCTGACCTTGGCCTGTGTCTCCATGACCTTTAACCTCTAACCTTCTCGGTGCCAAATCACTCTCCAGCACCGCTAGAGTGAAATAGTCTAAATGCCCCTCCCCCAGTTGCTGTTTCAACAGTTGCTTTGTTGAAATTCTGATGCTTCTTGTGAGTGTGTGTATGTGCGTGTGTGTGTGTGTGTGTGTAAATATAGGACCAACATGGCATATCCAGATAAACGCTTTTGCCATCTAACCTTATTTCAAAGGTGACGTCTTGTCTTCTAAAATCATTAGCACTTTTTCTGTGCACCAGCTCATTTTTAAAGAGGTTTTACACAGTCTGATGATTTTAATGAGGATGCCATCAGCCCTAAAATCAGTTAGTCAGTACAAAAGAGCCAGAATAGCGAGGCCAGTTCTGCTTTGTTACTGTTGGGTACTTCGTCCGTCTTTAAAGAGCGTGGATGTGGATGACAAGCAGTTACAGTGGCCTCTCCAGCCTCTGGCTCCTGTGGCCAACACAGCCTCAGCCTGTCCAAATCAGCTCGGACACGCTTGGCTGGCTCTTAAATGCTTGTTTGATGTCTGTTAGGAGAGGAAAGACATGGTCTGGGAATGCTGTGGAACAGCTCAGGCTCACAATCAATGCACCAAGCAAAAGGTTTCATCTGATTCACAGCAAGTTTATTAATGTGGTGCCCTACAGTTAGCCATCATTTTAGCCATAGCTACAGGCTTTTTTGGAAGTGATCTCGCGATCCAAAACAAGTGTTATCCTGTAACCTCTGGAAGGAGTCCAAGCGTCTGAGTCGTGGTGAACTCTGGTAACCATGCTGATGCCGCAAAACACACACATTGAACTTGGGCAAGAGCAAAGGGCAGCGTGTATGGTGGCATGCAGGGTGAGCCGACAACTAACAGCGGACAGAGACTGGCTGCAGGATTTCAATGGACACCAGGCAGTGGCTGGACCGGGTGTCTGCACTGGGGCAGGCCTGCAAACTAGCGCGTGATGCATGGACAGGAAGAAGAAAGAGGGTTTATTTTGGAGGTGGGAGTGGAGAAGGGTGTAATAAAAGTAGCAGGAAGAGAGAAAAAGAAAGGCAAAAGGCGGCCATTTTGGTGTTACCATGAAAATCATGTACAAGAATGAGAAATAGTTCTAGATCAAAGACCGTGTTTTGGAACATAATGTCAGGGTCTGGCTGGGGGGGCAGAATGAGCAAGAGTAAGGAAGAAAAGAACTCATGCACTTACAGATCTGTGAGACACAGCAACATAAATTGGTAGTACTGGTAATGCGTATACGTATACATATATACACACACACTACCATTCAAAAGTTTGTGGTCACAAAAAACATACATGAAATGAGTTTGAATAAAAAATATAGCTCGAGGAATAGGAAATAGTCATTGACAAAGTTAGAAATAATGATTTGCAGCAGTTACAGCCTTGTAGTCTTCAAAGTGCTATATATATATGCAGTCACACTGTACTTTTACATAATATAGTAGTGTTTCTTGCATGTATGGTGAACATGAAACTTCTTAATATATATATATATATATATATATATATATATATATATATATATATATATATATATATATATATAAATAATATAGGGTATTAATGATGAACAATGTGTTCAGTTGATTATCCCAACTTTTAAGAAGTTTCATGTTCACCATACATGCAAGAAACACTACTACATTATGTAAAAGTACAGTGTGACTGCATGGAGCTAAATTCTGTGAAATAATTTTAAATCCATAAGCCAATTTGAAATTACAGTTTTTGATTGACCTGCCCAGACCCCAACAATAACTGTGTTCAATGTAATTAATTGAATAGAACGGCCTTATCTGCCACAGAAGGCATCTTTTTAAAGAAGCAACATGGGCCAAAAATAGCACCACTAGGGCAGAGAACCGGGATCCTGCTCAGTGGAGCCAGGATGCTGTAACTCAGACCAGCCAAACCTCTGCAGCACTTCAGAACAATCAAAAAGCATTGAACACACTACATGGAACAATTCATACAGTGAGGGTAAAAATGACAGAAGGATGATGACTGTTTGATGTATGGCTCCAAGATTCAAGATTGTTTATTTGCCATTGGTAAAACGGTACAAAGGAATTCTTACTTGCATCATCCAGTAGATAACATGTGACATATAACACGATTAGACACTACATTCTGAGCCTCTCCTGTCTTAGATCCTCGCTGGTGATTTACCCCAGTAACGAGACAAAATATATTTCTGGTCGGTCCTACCATTTGACTGTTTTTTTGCAAAAGTCTGCATTTATAATGACTTCTGATTTTACTAGTGTAATGGAACAGTATGAGATCCTGAGATCCTGCTCAGAGTTTTCTTGTCACTCTACAGACCGTTCTGGGTTGTATACTGAACACTACCATCTTTCAGAGAACTTCCGGATAGTCCTGCTGTGGAATGGAGCATCCAGCTCATCTCCTCCCTGGTCCTGAAGCAAGTTAAAGAAAGTTCCATCAACCTGGTGAGGCTAAAAGCTTATGTGAATGTGGTTCGTTCTGATGCACTCTCTTCCATGTCCAGACACATACCTGACGATGTCAGCAGATGGCATGAAGGTATAACATCAGGAATTATACATCTCAGTAACAGTGACATTTTCATCTGCAATGGGGTGTCATACAACATGAAATATGGATGCTTTCTAGAAGGAAACATTGTGTCCGCAGCTAGCCTCCAGGCTACTAGCTCTGGAACAGGCTGAATATATTTAAAATTATAAGGGATTCACACCCAAAAGTGACACTAAGATCACCACTAGAAGATTTCTTATGTCTTAAAAGGAAACTTCAACTGCATGTGACTTTTCTTTGTTTTTAATTGGATGTGTTCTGGTTTCCATTAACCCTTGGTGTGAACCGTGTACTAGAAAACAAAACATGAAATATTAATTGCATGGCCGTTATTATTTAATTTATATTCCCACTCCAGTAAACATCAAGAAGAACTTGTGGATTTTTAAAATGTGTTTTATGTGGATTTCTCCTTTAAGTACAAGATGACCGATCCAACAAAACTCCAACAAAATTAATAAATAGAAATTGCATAATTATAGGATTTCTTTGGACTTGGTGTCTTTCCAGTTTTCTTCAGTTTCAAAGCAAGTTGTTTTCCTTCAGTTTTCCGTTTATTTTTTAAAACCGGGGCCCTGGGGCTGCTTAGTGCAGCTAGCCTCTAAACTAGCAGCTCAATAAGAAGCTGTTTGCACCTCTTTTATGGAGACGAACGCAGCCTGTATCAGCCTCCCTGCTCTGAGTGTCCCTCACCCATGTGTGGCTCTGTCTATGAACAGAAAAGACCTCCAGCACAATGTTCTGATAAAATGATGATGGCTAATGTTCAGAAAATGCTCCTCTATTATCAAGAGGCTGACCATAACAGGAATAAAATCCACATGGATATCTTAAATGTACAATGTATTTGTGCATCTAATATCTGTGTAAAACTGGCGTTGACAGCTGAATAGTTTTATCTTGATGACAGTTATTGATAATTATTTGCTAAGAGGCCTCATAGTCCACACACACCTAACCATAAAACATCTGCTTAACAGCCTGTACACTTGACCGTGCATCCCAGTTTGAACATTCTTCTCTTTGTTTATTCAGAGATCTTTATCAGCCTCTCAGAATCCTCCAACGAAATGTTCTTACAACATGTTTCCAAACCTTATGTTGAACATGCCCTATTCCACAAGCAAATTGCTGCTGTGGCAGACACTGTACTGGGGTCTTGTAAACAACATTTGGGAAGAAATACAGAAACTTTTACAGCAAAAGTACTACAAATGCTGGCCAGTAAGTTTGTTTTTATTGTACAAGATAACAGATAATGTCTGTTTTCCGATCTGTTTTCCATTTCCACTCTATAATCACATGCAGAATTATGTATTCACATAATGACCTTTAGATGGTTGTTGAATAATTCTTTCCAAATGAAGATTTTTTTCCCCCCAAAAACTCTTAAGGAGTATATCTTTTCATGTTAAGGTTTCATGGATTTCGGACAAATTTTGACCAACTGAAACCGGTTTGACTGCTCTTTCTTTGGAAAAGCCTTCAAACATTTTACTGTTTTTTTTTTTGTTATTGGGCAAACCCACTTCAGTCATTTCCTGCCTTGTGGGATCAAGAATTACAACATAACAGAACATGTATTCCTTCCTGGATTACAATCAAAATGACCAATTAGTGTGCAGCTGTTGGCGATTAGTGCTTCTGTGCTATGCCTTGTGCACCCTATGGACCTGTTAGACAGTCTATGAGCTGCTCCCCTCCGTGGCTCTGTGTACATGTATGTGCTGGCACTGCAAAACTGTTGAATTCTCTCAGTGTCTATACATAAAAAAAGAGAATTCTGGGAATTCTATGGATGCAAATGCCAACTCCTGCTTTCTTTTGCAGATGTTCACTGTGACAAAAACACAGGCACTTCAGCATGTGGGTCATTCCCACACACTCTCTGTATGTTTCTTTTTCATCCCCTTGTCGATTAAGTTTCCCTTTAAGCAACCCCCCCAGGGAGCTTTTTAATTTCCTGTTTACTTTGGCTACAGCTGACACTTCCGGAATATGCATTCACCCCCACCCCCCCCCAGTCTTAGATTCTCAAATCCAGAATTGCAGTACAAAAAGTTTTCCTACTGGCATAGGGCTGATGCCAAAGTGTTACATTTTTTTAAATCTTTTTTTTTTTTCTTGCAAGCAAGCATGTTGCCCTTTTGTATAGTAAGTGGGAGCCAGTACAGCTCTGCCTTGCCTTTGTTTACTGGCTTTCACTTTTGCCCTGGTTTTAGTTTGTGAGGGAAGCGTAAAGCTGCTTGGGAACTGCCAAGGCAGTGTTCCATGCGTTTGCAGGCCCTGCCGGCACATCCCCGCTTCCTTGTATGTCATCCTTCACACACTTTCCTTGATGGGGTTTGGCTTTGACTGTGACCACAGTTTACACCTTGCTTCCAACAAGCAGGTCCACTCTCTCTTTTTCCATAGTATTACCATGGGGGGGCAGGTTCCTCACCTCCATTGCCTTCAGGTTTTCACTCTTCCCCTTTTCCCTATTTCATCTATTATCTCTATAAAGGATGTAATCATAGGCATATGAAGCACCTATAGGCACTATATAAAAATACATTAAAGTTGGATTTATGTCTCGTCGTTACATGTTTCTTGTACCATTTTATATATTTGTGATTTACCTTTTTGATTGTCTCTTATCTGCTATGTCCTGGTATAATTGCAGTTTTATTGAAAATGGATGGATATTCCAGTGCCTTGTGAATACATGAACAAAGCAAATACCATGTATAAATATTATGCATGTGAGCATCCCCTGCTAAGATACTCTATATTTACAGGTGCTGACTTTTGATATCTGCGGAGTGAGTGGTCATGCCAACCACATTGCAATCTACAAGGCACTCAGGTAATATCACCATCTAGCCACACATCTCTCCATGTGTCTGCTGGTGGCTATGTGGGCTGACAAAATATATTGTTGGGGAAGTCGTTCCCCCCAAAAGCTATCATGCCATCATGCCCAAAAATCCACATATTGTAGCTGCGCTTCACCAACCAGACACTTTCACCTGTACATTTTTAACAAATCAGTAACATTAGTCCATCCTGACATCTTGCAGCATTTGTTAATTATTTGTTGTTCCCCAAAATGGCGCCCCCCACAGACACATGCCTGTAATAGCAGCTCCATCGTAGCTAGATGTCCTTCTGTCTCATTCAATCAGGAACCCTTTTGTTTCGAACAGCAAAGGGGGGGGGGGGGGGGTAACTACAACTAATCTTCTCTGTCTCGCGGATCTCACAAACTCTTGATCGTAATGCCATCGTCCCAAAACCTGAACCCCGGCTTATTCACAAGTCACTAATATTGTCCAGTTGCGCTACTTCCAAAAATCTTCTTGAATCACTTCTTTGCTGCCTTATCCGTATGCCTAGGGTGGTTGTCTTACTGGAAGACCCACCCGCTGAAGGTGTGGCTGAAGGGAGGAGGTTCTCATCCAAGATTTTACGGTACATGGCACCGTCCATCTTTCCTTCGATGCGGTGCAGCCGTCCTATACCCTTGGCAGAAAAACACCCCCAAAGCATAATGCTTCCACCTCCGTGTTTAACAGTAGGCATGGCAAGGTTGAAGACGTAGACAGGTTAGTGACCCAAGAATACTATTTAACAAATTAGTGCCATTAAATCACGGTACATGGCTTGGTATCTGCTAATACTTAATTAAGTATTACTTGTGCTGTGTTAGTGCACATGTACTTGACCTAATTTCTTGCTGGCTTGTAGGGGATCAAATACTTATTTCCCTATATAAATGACAAATTGGTTTGTGACTGTTACATAATGATTTTTTTTTTGCTTGTTTTGTTAATTATCTATCTTTTCCTGTTAAATAAACATACCAGACTTCTCAGTTCTTTATTAATGGGTCAACTTAAGAATTCAGCAAGGGGTCAAATACTTATTATATATATATATATATATATATATATATATATATATATAATATACACACACATACAGACCCTTTCCAAAAAATTAGAATATCATGGAAAAGTTTATTTATTTCCATAATCCCATTCAAAACGTTAAACTTTCATAGATTATAGATTCAGGGCCCACAACTTAAATGATTTCAAGTACTTACAGGAAAACAGGAATTCAAAAAATTAGAAAACTGTGAAGACATCAGCCCAAATTTTACAGGGCATGAATGTTTTAAACTGAGTGTCACACGCAACTCATCTACTAAACTCTAAGCACCTGCACAGGTTTCCCCAGGTGTCATTAAATTGCTTCACTTAGGTTCAATATGGGGAAGACTGCAGACTTGACAACTGGCCAGAAGATCATTGATACCCTGCATAGGATGGGTAAGCCACAAAAGTTCATAGCTAAGGAGGCTGGCTGTTCACAGAGTCCTGTGTCCAAGCATATCAATGGAAAGTCTAGTGGAAGGGCAAAATGTGGCAGGAGAAGATGCACTTTGCACTTAATAGTCGTAAGTGCTGTCCAATATACATGCAAAGCAGCTCTGGGGAAGACGTGCATCTGCCCTCTTGCTTTGCGATTGCATCAGACATTTTTAACGCAGAAATAGGGTGGTTCCGGCGACACAAGTGAGCCATCCCATTACGCAAAAAGAATTAATGAATTAATTCTTTTGCCTCACAACTCTGGGACCTGGTACATGTGTGTGGAGTTTGCATATTCTCCCCATGTCGTCGTGGGGTGTCCTCCGGGTACTCAGGATTTCCCCCACGGTCCAAAGACACGCTGAGGCTAATTGGAGTTACTAAATTGTGTGTGTGTGTGTGTGTTTGTGCCCTGTGATGGGCTGGCCCTCCCGTCCTGAGTTGTTCCCTGCCTTGTTTGGTTTTAACTGCGGATTGAAAGTCTGTGAAGTCTGTGAAAGGTTTACCGATTTGTACATAACTTTTTTTCCAGCTAAGTATTCATTGTTACAATTCAGCTAGTTTTTGGATAATGGGGGAACGAAAATTAATTGACCAAAACGCAGAACAACTTTTGGTTTTGATGTCTGTTACCGCGGTACAGCGTTTCCTCAACTGCAAATAATTATTTGATTTAAAAAAAACTCTGCAAATGGAAAAAATAAATGGCTGTCACAATATTTACGGAGTGTCTCACAGCCTTGGTATGCATCTGTGGACGAGCCGCAACCATAGTGCAGTCCGTAATGAGCTTCTCCTTTCTTGCCCCTGGGCTTTAAGACCAGCTGCCGGGCTTTTTTTTTTTTTTTTTTACTCGTTTCGCTGTCTTGTATTGGTACCGAAAGCGGGTCTGGCGCGCCAGACAGGACACTCCTTTACATCTCCGTCTCTGAAATCTACGGTAGCTTAAAAATGTTAACCTCTATCACACTTGGACGGTTCTCAGGCGATCAGATGAAATATTCTGATCAAATGAAAAGTTTAAATTGCGCAGATTGCCATGTTAACGTGTTATAATCAGTGCCGACTTAATATAAATTAGATTTTTATTGTTAGATTTTACACACGAGATCTATTTTTATTCTGCTGGGCAGGTGCTACTTTGCCTGGGACGGGATGACTGTTGGCGATTTCTGTGGCTTTAGGGATGCCGTTCGATGTGGTTCATTCCCCTCGGCTTGTGTGTTGCAATAACAACTGCACGACCTTGCTATTTACATATTTCTTAATCCACATTTTACGGAAAAGCACTGTTCTTTTTTTGCAGGTATCTGGGTTCAAGTGGAAGAATTCCTGATGGTAAGTTATTTTTTTTTTACTTTTAGAAATTAAAAAACATATTTCAATAACCTGATTTTTAATTGACAAAACACCGTGAAATGAAAATTGTTGGATGCAGCAGTTGAATTTTTCAGATTTCATGTTATTTTAGATATAATATGGCTTACATATGTGTAGTTTTATGATATGTGCACTAATTTGTAATACGGAGTAATAAATCGCCTGTTTTTTTAATTTAACTTTATTAAATTATTATTAACCTTTAAATCGAATTCATAAAAAAGGTAATTTTGCTGATCAACCAGCTAAGCTAAAGCGCCATCTGCTGGCTGGATCTGAGTAATATGTTTCTGTTCACTACCACTGCATTTGCAGTAGAATGCATGCAACATGGTTTGATGAATGGATGGATAGTGGATAGAAAAAGGGTACAGCCCTGGTACAGTTTTGTTCCCTTGGGTACAAACAACATTATTGCACTCCTAATGGTACAAAAACGTTCCTCGGAGTCTATTTCTGTACCTTAAATTAGACTAAAAGGTACATTTCCCAACAGCTAGGGTACAACTGGCAGACCATTGGGAAAAGTAATTATACCCTCAAAGGTACATATTGGTACTTTTTTCCCTGAGTGTATATAGTTGAATTTGGGCACACTTAATCAACTTATAGTTTATGTGAATTAATTATGCATACTAATAAAGTTTTAAAATTCTATTTATAAGCACTCCCAGCTTTTCTTCACATAAATATTACCAAAGGAAGACATAGATAGGATCTTACAGACATAGGCCAGTTCATTTAGGGTCAAACCAACCAGCTCCCTAGTAACCATCACAAAATATTCTGACATATAAATACGCACACCCATACCCCAGGCTGCTGTGGTGTGTGGGATATGGGAAAAAAAGATTTAGCAGTATAGGTAAATTACATTTTGTAAATATGATCATGTCCATTTTCTTCCCAGGATTTAATAGCTGCTCTTGTGTTTTGCAGTGGTCTGCTGTTGCTTTTTATAGCTGAATCGGTCCCCCTTGCGTTTCACTTTGTAAGCTCAGGCCTCATTGTCCTGTGATGGGACTCTCTCACGGTGACTCTCTGACTCCTGTCTTTTCCCCAGGCCGCCCTTGTACATTTGAGGTCACATTGATGCACATTGAGCTCATTCACTGATAACAACAGCTGCTTGCATATCAGTTTGTTGCATGGAGCAAACTGCTGACACCCAGAAATTTTCCATAGATACAGCACTGACCCCTCAAGTAATATACACTACAGGACAGAGAGCACAGGTTCAGCTGGGGATAAAAGCCATAGTTTGTCTATGATTGGTTATGTGTCATATGAATATATCTGTGGGTGGTGTGTTGCTTTGCAAGTTAGGACTTGTGATCGGAAGGTCACTGGTTTAAATCCATTGGCTGGCAGGGTGATGTCACTATTGAACCCTTGAGCAAGGCCCTAAATCCCATTCGCCACTTATGCGTCACGTTTTATATTTTGCACTATCCTGCAATATTTGCAGCTTCTGCACACTATACACTACACATTCCTAGGCTGTTATGTGTTAGTCTTGTGATAATTTATGTAGCACCTTGGTCCGAGAGAAACACTGTGTACTGTACTCAACTGTGTATGGTTAAAAATGACATTGAAGATCTACCTGACTTGACTTTGGATAAATGCGTCAACTAAAAAATGTGATCTTGTGTATGTGTGTGTAGTATTTCTTCATGAAGATGCCCGGCATCTGATCAGATGTAGTAGACTCCCTGGAATTTATTCAGCCATTTCTCTTCGCTCCCCTGTGTAACAGGATGCTGCTTCCTCTCCCTGCAAAGTATCAGCATTATCAGGAAGTACCTCTCTATACTGGAATTGCCCATCAGCTGGACCCGTGCGTCAGACTACTCCACCGTTGCCACTTGGAAACAGTACAGGCGAGCCAGGGTAAGAGAGCTGCAGCATGAGCTCATGCATGTTGCATTTGCAAGCTCAGTTCCTCTTTTACAGGTAATTGTTCAGTGGTTTAGATAATGTGCTGCCCCCTGTTGGCCTGGCAGACTCTGGCAAGTGCAACTATAAGCTGAAACTATACATTTTTTATATATGGTTTACATATGTTATTTATTCTTATGTATGATAACTTAAATACTGTCTGGGTGTTTACACATGCATCCATGTAAAGCATATCACAAGATATATTTGGATAGTTTTTGTGGAACAAAAGCTAAACACCTGTCTTTAGATACAGCAGAAACTGAGGTGATCCTTCATTTATTTATAAATATATACTTCTTCTATTTTTTCTCCCTCTACAAATATATTGTATGATTCTGTAATGAAAGGGTGCTAGCAACATGCTCAACTGTCATTTTAGCAAGTCAGACACTGTGAAGTTGTATGCAGCTGCCATAGGGATTGCATTCACACATCATACCCTGGCAGATGTTCCTTAATCAAACCAGGGCCTGACGCGCTAATGCTCATTAGCTTAGCATGCTCCAGTGGACATCCAGCTGAGTTTACATGACACCTCTCTTCTATGCTTACCGCAGGCGGCCATGCTTCGTCACCGCAGCCAGTTACTGTGGTTTCGCCACCTCTACCTGCTCTTCTCCCGGTACATGCTCATCAACACATTTCAAGTTATCGTAGCAAAGGAGAAAGACCTGAAAAGCCAGTAGCTGTGGATCCTCGAACTTGGGAGCCCCAGCCCACGAGGCGTCTCTGTAACACACCCTGGTGTTGTGACATCCCACAGCATTGTGCGTGATTTGACGTGACTGTGTCACATGACAAGAGTGTGCATCATAATCGTGATTTGACGTGACTGTGTCACATGACAAGAGTGTGCATCATAATCGTGATTTGACGTGACTGTGTCACAAGACAAGAGTTCGCATCATAATCATGATTTGACGTGACTGTGTCACATGACAAGAGTGTGCATCATAATCGTGATTTGACGTGACTGTGTCACATGACAAGAGTGTGCATCATAATCGTGATTTGACGTGACTGTGTCACATGACAAGAGTGTGCATCATAATGCGACTGTGCCTCACATGACACAACATTTAACATGTACGATAAAGTAGGAAAAACAGCGAAATTACAAATGGGTCAAGTATTTTTTTGCAATAAATCTTTAAGGCCTTAAATTTCTAATTCTGGTTAAAGCAATGTGTAAAATTACTTAAGAGATTCATCAGATAAATTTAATGACTTTGTCTATATATAAACATACCGAATCATATGACACTGTTACACCCCCATACAATTACAATGCTATTTATGTACAAGCTGTAATTACACAGAGGTTCAATAAAGCACTGGTGGGGGGGCTTGGTTTCGGTAAAGGTTGATGAGGCTCACAGATCACGTGTCATTGTGAACATAAAACCTAAATGATGAATGTCTACCCTAAGGTAGTACCATAAATTACCAAAATATTTATTGTCAAATATTCATGCTAGCTGCCTCTCTCATATATATATATATATATATATATATATATATATATATATATATATATATAAATAAAACATAAAACTCTGCCAACCCCCTTGAGCCACACCCTGCCCCAATCATTGATGTGATCCGGAATAACAGAAGCAGCTCTCATGAACACCGAGAGACTCTCCAGAACTCCAGAAGCAACATTGCCACAGTGCATACAAGGACACCTGTTCATAATAAAAGACCCATTTGACTATTCAGCTGATGAGCCTAAGATCTTTTGAAGAAGGTTCATTCAGGTAGAGGCTTGGACATGTTTCTGATGGTCTTATGATTCTGCATGCTCTCCTCCCATTTCACTCCACAAAAGTTCTCCACGGTGATGCTGCGCACTGTGCCTTTGTCCAGGCAATGGGGTGCCACACCTAAGAAGGTACAAGCCTGTAAATCCCACCTCGGCTACCACGCACCATTCCCTTAAGAAAGAGGCTTTGTACCCCTTCAGACCACCAGATGTTGCCAGTGGCAGATGCACTAGGTAACCTGGTTCACCGCCTTGTCCTTCTTACCATATCCATCAGGATTAGATCGTGGGGTGTAGAAGCTCTGAACTCCACATGTCTTGCAGAAGGTATGCTTCGCAGTGTTAGTATTAAAGGTATAAGTGGTTAGATTTTCCAAGCCCTGTGTTGTGATAGAAAAAGAAGTTCTCAGGATCAGCTCAGCAAACAAGGTGTATAAGTTTTTTTCAGTCAGCATGTTCTCATACTCCTGGCATCAGACATGTCAGCAAAGATGTGACCATGGGGGGTAAAATGAACCACCAAGACACTCACCTGTAGAAGAGTGAAGTGAGAGCTTGGCACAATGAAATGATGATTTTGTTTCTTGGTGCAAATGCTGCAGCTGTTTGTGGAGGGAGCAGGAATCAGTCATTTTTATATACAATTTGTGAGCAAGAAATGTGCTTTGGTTATGAAATGGCATGTGCAAAGGAATTTCCCAGTCAGGATCAACGGAGTACACCAATCCATCTATACATTTAAACAAAGGATGGAGATATATATATATATATTATATATATGGTAATGTTTTTAATTGCTGTTTAAATAGCCCCGTTATTGTATTTGTTATTGTATCAAGTTTGATACTTGAGTTTTTAATATTTGCACTTATATGTGACTTACTGCATTTTAAGTATTTCATCTGGCATGCGGCATGTAGGCGTTCAATCGTAATGAAATTAAGTCAGTACTCTGTAACTGATAAAATTAGCTACGGAAGACGGACTAGAACTCACTTGCAACTGAAGACGAGAAGATCCGGGGAAGTTAATACCTGGAAACGGACCGCACCGCAATGGCATCCACCGGTATGCATCACAAGACCGGAGGCACTGTTGCAGTGTCAATATACAGGTCATATGCAAAACATATCGCTGCTGTCCCAGACTACATTAATGCGTGTAGTTACTCCCATTTGTATATATGAATTAGATTTGGTATTTTGACAGTAGAATTCGACAAATCAAGATTCTAATTCTTGTTCTAATGTATTCGGTACAGTTAGGTATTTTCTACCTACCTCTTTTCGTTTCCCTCCATTGCAACCTCCATATTTTATACTTATAAACTTTTAAATGACTTATTACCGGAGACCGCCCCCATAAACGTCATTTCCAGTCATGTGGACGCTCCCCATATGGACGCTCCCTGCACGTGTAAATGATTCATACCAAGTTTCGAAATGTTCAGGAATGTTCCTGATGGAAATGTTTCTAATGCCGATTTTGGTTTGGGGGTGAAGTCGTGTGACTAATATGTCTTGTGGGCAATTTAGCGATTATTATTATTTGTCGACAAAGTCAGTATATGTTGTTATTGTTGTACTTATTGGTGTTACACCTTATATATTTCATGTACCACTTGTTCTGATAGGGCACAGAGGCCCTTTATCCTTGTCTGAGTATGCTTAAGTACGTCATCCATGCCTATTTGTATTTTAAAAAAATGTAGGCTCATACCTATACTCATGTTTAATAATTAGCAATCTTCAATATTTAACAATCTTCCCCATACTTGAGGTCTGAAATCTCTGTATTTCACTGTTTAATTATCTTAATCAATATTTAATATACCATAATACTGACAGTAGAAGTATTTTCACTGCTGGTTTCATGATTCACTCTTAAACTTAAAAAATGTCGTCAAACAAGATTATCCAGCACCTGATTTTTTCCATTACACTGAAGCCTTTAGTTAAAATATTTGCATTGACCTTCCTGTTACGTATGTAAAACTAATCATAGTGTAAAATCCACTTTCATATATACCTGGAAGGATGCACTATTACGGATTTAAAATATGGCTTATATTTGACATAATAAAAAACAATCACCTCTAGCGCCATATGTACACCTAACTTGTTTCATTGTCTCACATATAAAGGACAAATTAAGTTACTAAGCATTCTTCAAAATCTTGGTCTGCATTTTCACTAATATTAACATTTAACTTTCCAACAATGTATCAATGTAACTACTTAACTGCTGGGTCTTCAACAGCTTTTATTTCAATAATAAAACCATCGACAACATGTTTCTGACTCACGTTACGTCTATTTGTCTGTGTGCAGCACATTTCTTTCCATATAAAGTGTTGGTAGACACATGTATTTTAAAAATAAGTTTCTGATTATAATATACTACACCATGTATTTGTGTCTGACTTGAAAAATTAAACAAATAAACATACAGGTTACGTGAATGAAGAGAGGAAATAAAACAACATCAACACGTCCTTTTTATTTATCTGCTTGGAAACTCCAAAAACTGTTTTAAGTGCAGTATGAAAACTGAATAAGCAAGGAAACTGGGAATCGGTTAATAAGCTTGTTTAACAAAAACACAAAATACTTCCACGCAATGACATAGCAAATTCTTGGTATCTTTATGTTTTGCAGCGTAACTAGAAAACATATCCACCCGTTTCTCGAGTGATTCCCTAATCCTCCAATACAATATCCGACAAACAACCTACCGAACCAATCAACTACTGAGAGGTGGACACTTCTGAAATGAGTCCTTCTGGTATTTTCTGGACTATTCGTTTACGAAAAATTTACATATCATTCCGCAAGCATCATTTTATAAATTAGATAAAGAAGCAGTCATACGACATAATGTAATGGTGGTATTTATATCATTACACTATTTTTTTCTGAAAATTTCATGATAAACTACATTTGATTTACGATTAAAACCTGGCACTGTTTTGTTAGCGGAAGGATACTATCGCATGACGTCCTTACAGTTCACTTGTATAAATACAGTAGACGGCGTTTGAAACGCATTTGAAACGTCGACTGAGAAAACTTGGAGCAAGCACTACAGAAGGGAAGAAACTGAAGATTATTTTTGTGCGCCGGATTTTCAGCGTCATATCAAGTGGTATGTTTTTCTTTCTTAGATTTATGCTTATTATGTGTTTATTTTGTAAGTACTACTGTCTTCGCGTATTCTTCCGTGCAATTACAGGCAGTTGCCGAGCAATATAGTTATCAAAATAGTGTTATTTTCGACGTTAGTTTGTTTATGCTATTTATTTTTACTTTGACATTAGGCACCAATCTTTTTTTCAGGAAAATCGTTTGTTGATTTTAATTTTCCGCTTATGTACCTTGTTGGAAATGCCGACTCATTTTAGACTCTAGCTAGTTACAACACAAAATGGCGTTGATGAGTTTGCTGGTCTAACTGGGTCAATCCTTAAAACTGGATCAAGCAGGTTTCTGAGAATGTGTTAGGGACATGGAATCCTTCTATGACCTAATTTATTTAGAATAAATTGTTTTTATTGTACATAGAATATGTTCGCATTTGCTTTAAAATTCAATGGTGTAGAACTCGATAATATTGCATTCATTTATATATTTGTAAAAGTAGTCATTTGTAACTCTCTGTAACTTCAACGGATGTTTAATATTAAAGTTCGGTAATTTAGTTAAAATCCAACAGTGTGCGGCCATCCACTTCTACCAAAATATAATCGTTTGTTACTCTGCTGATACATGGTAATAACTTGGCTAATCTTAGATTTCCGTGAATATTTGCTTAATTAATGCTTTGATATAAAGTATTTTAATTTTATTAAATGATTCTGAATGAAAAGTAAGGAAATATTCTTGCCAAAATCTGTGGAAATTCCAAGAACATTAACATGCTGATGTACTTGTTAATTTTTTAGAATACCCTTCAAATTATCTAGCAAACCCATAGGAGAATTGGGCACTTATGAAGAATGAATATGGGCAGGCAAGCACAGAATCTGTGTAGGCCTAATTGTTAGTCATGAGGCTGAAATTGGTGCTTGATTGAATCTGAAATGCTACGTAATTTTCAAATACGTAAGGAAAAATCATGTAAATAATTGCTGTTTGTTTTTAGTCACAAAGAAGTGTACTTAATCCTTATCATACTGCTTTTTTTTGCTTAGTGGAAAATGCAGATCTTTGTCAAGACCTTGACTGGCAAGACCATCACCTTGGAGGTGGAGCCCAGTGACACCATTGAGAACGTGAAGGCCAAAATCCAGGACAAAGAAGGCATTCCCCCTGACCAGCAGAGGCTGATCTTTGCCGGCAAGCAGCTAGAAGATGGCCGCACGCTGTCCGATTACAACATCCAGAAGGAATCCACCCTGCACCTGGTGCTGCGTCTGAGGGGTGGCATGCAGATCTTTGTCAAGACCCTGACGGGCAAGACCATCACCTTGGAGGTGGAGCCCAGTGACACCATTGAGAACGTGAAGGCCAAAATCCAGGACAAAGAAGGCATTCCCCCTGACCAGCAGAGGCTGATCTTTGCCGGCAAGCAGCTAGAAGATGGCCGCACGCTGTCCGATTACAACATCCAGAAGGAATCCACCCTGCACCTGGTGCTGCGTCTGAGGGGTGGCATGCAGATCTTTGTCAAGACCCTGACAGGCAAGACCATCACCTTGGAGGTGGAGCCCAGTGACACCATTGAGAACGTGAAGGCCAAAATCCAGGACAAAGAAGGCATTCCCCCTGACCAGCAGAGGCTGATCTTTGCCGGCAAGCAGCTGGAAGATGGCCGCACGCTGTCCGATTACAACATCCAGAAGGAATCCACCCTGCACCTGGTGCTACGTCTGAGGGGTGGCATGCAGATCTTTGTCAAGACCCTGACAGGCAAGACCATCACCTTGGAGGTGGAGCCCAGTGACACCATTGAGAACGTGAAGGCCAAAATCCAGGACAAAGAAGGCATTCCCCCTGACCAGCAGAGGCTGATCTTTGCCGGCAAGCAGCTGGAAGATGGCCGCACGCTGTCCGATTACAACATCCAGAAGGAATCCACCCTGCACCTGGTTCTGCGTCTGAGGGGTGGCATGCAGATCTTTGTCAAGACCCTGACGGGCAAGACCATCACCTTGGAGGTGGAGCCCAGTGACACCATTGAGAACGTGAAGGCCAAAATCCAGGATAAAGAAGGCATTCCCCCTGACCAGCAGAGGCTGATCTTTGCCGGCAAGCAGCTGGAAGATGGCCGCACGCTGTCCGATTACAACATCCAGAAGGAATCCACCCTGCACCTGGTGCTGCGTCTGAGGGGTGGCATGCAGATCTTTGTCAAGACCCTGACGGGCAAGACCATCACCTTGGAGGTGGAGCCCAGTGACACCATTGAGAACGTGAAGGCCAAAATCCAGGACAAAGAAGGCATTCCCCCTGACCAGCAGAGGCTGATCTTTGCCGGCAAGCAGCTGGAAGATGGCCGCACGCTGTCCGATTACAACATCCAGAAGGAATCCACCCTGCACCTGGTGCTGCGTCTGAGGGGTGGCATGCAGATCTTTGTCAAGACCCTGACAGGCAAGACCATCACCTTGGAGGTGGAGCCCAGTGACACCATTGAGAACGTGAAGGCCAAAATCCAGGACAAAGAAGGCATTCCCCCTGACCAGCAGAGGCTGATCTTTGCCGGCAAGCAGCTAGAAGATGGCCGCACGCTGTCCGATTACAACATCCAGAAGGAATCCACCCTGCACCTGGTGCTGCGTCTGAGGGGTGGCATGCAGATCTTTGTCAAGACCCTGACAGGCAAGACCATCACCTTGGAGGTGGAGCCCAGTGACACCATTGAGAACGTGAAGGCCAAAATCCAGGACAAAGAAGGCATTCCCCCTGACCAGCAGAGGCTGATCTTTGCCGGCAAGCAGCTAGAAGATGGTCGTACGCTGTCCGATTACAACATCCAGAAGGAATCCACCCTGCACCTGGTGCTGCGTCTGAGGGGTGGCATGCAGATCTTTGTCAAGACCCTGACAGGCAAGACCATCACCTTGGAGGTGGAGCCCAGTGACACCATTGAGAACGTGAAGGCCAAAATCCAGGACAAAGAAGGCATTCCCCCTGACCAGCAGAGGCTGATCTTTGCTGGCAAGCAGCTGGAAGATGGTCGCACGCTATCCGACTACAACATCCAGAAGGAATCCACCCTGCACCTGGTGCTGCGTCTGAGAGGGGGGCAGTAACTCTCCCCATTCCTGTACTTTTTCTATTTGTGTTTTATCCCAGTTTGGGTTATGTATGTTGTAGTGTTCAAATAAATAAATGACAAGAATCCAAAATGTCTATTTGTAATTTTACCATAAAATTAAAGGGACTGATTTCTTGGTAATAGTGCTCCTGGGCAGTATAAATTTTAACCTTTAGTATTTACTGTTAAAATGAGAACACAGTTGGAATTCAATTTGTCACATTCAGTACGTATTTAGGTATGTATATAAGCCAGATAATTATAACTAATATGAGGTATGCAGGTCCAGCAGAATCTCTTGGAGAGGGTTTAGATCCTTTCCCCTGTACAGTCATGTTCTTGGGACCTCCTTGATTTGCTGTATTAGGTAACCATGTGATTAAATCCTCATAGTTATTTAGTGGATTCTTGTTTTGTCTAACTTCATACAAGTCACACAGCCGACTTGGGTGTAAATGCTGCTAAACTAAGCTTCCCATGAGTCACCAGTACGTCATAAGAACAAATCAAAACACTATAAGCACTTTGTTTTTGTTAGACAACTGTAAAATACATGAACATCCAGGGTTCCTGACTGGATGCTGAAGGGTAGCTTTTTGTATTACCAGGCCACACAAGCTTGTACAGCTATTTTTATAATTATTTTTAACTTGTTGGAGGGATAACGATGGAATTCAATGTGTGACTGAAAAGGATTACATGCAAGACTCCATTGTTGGTGCTGTTCTATTAACAGCTCTGAAAATCAGCATAAAGGATTTCAGGCTGATGAGAGGCCTATAGCAGTGGTGTAAAAGTCAGTCAATGAGGGGGGCAAAATTAAAATCTGGGTTGAATATGATTCCCAAATCAGGTTAATATTTATGGAAAAAGTCTTGAATTGAGTCAGATGTGTTATGATGAATTATTCATACAGAAATATGACCTCCCATGACATCTCATAATTAAGAACAAACCAAGCTTATACATTAAACAAATGAGAGATCACATTAAAAAGAAAAACATCAGTGGAATAAATTTTCATGTCTTCCTCTCCATATAAGCAGTTTTTTGCTGAGCATTTCCAGTGAAAGTGTTTTATCTCAGGCAATCAAAAATGAATTATATGGGGATTCTTTAGTCATGCTGTGTCCAGTTAGTTATTTTGTTCATGAACAATTGCTGTTACAGTAAGATTTCTGCCAGCACTGTTTATGAATTAAATAATTCAGATTTTTTCATAACTGACAAACTTTATGGTGTTTTCCAAATATATGCCAGGTTCTTCCCTGTTTTTGACAGGTTTCTTACTCATTTTTATGGTCTGGCACTATATACCTCATACCTCAGAGCAGAAGTTCAAACTAAACCATTTTAACAGAGGGTAGGGGTTTTCTTGGTGAAAACTGTCAGAAAAAAAACTAACAATATTTATTGTTTGTATTTTATTTTTGTGTAAACCAAGAATTACATTTGATATTATTGAGGGGGATAGTCTGACCGGAGGCAGAATAACCAGGCGAGGATCCAGATATGCGCACAGCAAGATGTTTTAATGCGATTGCTGAGCGCGATACACTTAAGGGGTATTCAGAAAAGGATGGTCATAAGCCGTTAGCTGGGGTCGAAAGCCAGAAGGTCAGTCCTACACGATCACACTGGACACGACCACACAGGGAAAGGGGAACTGGAGAAGCCGGGATCAGCAGGTAAGACGGGTCAGGGATGGGAGCGAGTCTGGGGAGAGGAAGAGGACAAGGTAAGGCAAGTACAATAGGAATACAGAACAGGTAAGGAATAGTGGGACCACGAGAGACAAGTAATTGCTCGGTAAGGCTCATGGAAAATGGCACAATACTTCGCAGGGAGCTGTCTGTGTTCCCTGCATATCTGGGAGTCTCATTAGCGAGACATATGGAACACCTGGGGAACCCTGCCTACTTGGGCGGAGCTGATGACGAGTGGGCGGCGGGTTTCGCCTGAGAGGGCGTGACATAGTCCCCCCAACTCAACATTGAGGGAGAGCATGTCCCCCCTAAATCTATGCCTATGCTATGATGAGTATGCCAATCAAGAGGCGGGAGGGAGTTCGCTTGAATGCCAATGTGTCAGTTCACATAGGATTTGTAGTGCCAGTGATGTGCATACTATATACTGGTGAGCCAGTTCTGATAGGCCTGACATTGCACGGGACATATTTTCCGATGCACACTCTTTGTCCGCTGATGGGAGTGTGCTCACCTGTGTGTGCGTGCACGTGTCTGTACACGCATCAGGGTGTTACTCCACCATACGCGATACAGAGAGCAAAGGAGAATTGTAAACGCGTGACCATGTAGAGACAAAAATGACAAGCTGCTGTGTAAATAAGATAAATGACAAGGCCAAGGGCGGCATGGTGGGGCAGTGGTTAGCACTCTTACCTCACACCTCTGGGACCCAGGTTCGAGTCTCCGCCTGGGTTACATGTGCACGGAGTTTGCATGGTCTCCACATGTCGTCATGGAGTTTTCTCCGGGTACTCCGGTTTCCCCCCACAGTCCAAAGACATGCTGAGGCTAATTGGACTGGCTAAATTGCTCGTAGGAGTGCAAGTGTGTGTGAATGGTGTGTGAGTGTGCCCTGCGATGGGCTGCCCCCCCATCCTGGGTTGGTCCCTGCCTCGTGCCCATTACTTCCGGGATAGGCTCCGGACCCCCTGTGCCCCAGTAGGATAAGTGGTTTGGAAAATGGATGGATGGACATAAAGTTATTTAGTTTGTTTAATAAAAGGACAATGTATAGACCTGTTCTATAGGAAAGGTAACCTTAAATGACTACTGTTGTGATCTGGCGCTACAGTGAGGGAAATAAGTATTTGACCCCTTGCTGAATTCTTAAGTTGACCCATTAATAAAGAACTGAGAAGTCTGTAATTTCACTGGTATGTTTATTTAAACAGGAAAAGATAGATAATTAACAAAACAAGCAAAAAAAATCATTATGTAATAGCCACAAACCAATTTGTCATTTATCTAGGGAAATAAGTATTTGATCCCCTACAAGCCAGCAAGAAATTAGGTCAAGTACATGTGCACTAACACAACACAAATAATACTTAATTAAGTATTAGCAGATACCAAGCCATCATTGTCATTTAATTGCACTAATTTGTTAAATAGTATTCTTGGGTCACTAACCTGTCTACGTCTTCAACCGTATCACTCTGGGAAATACCAAAGAGACGTTGGAGAAAAGATTGTTGACCTTCACAAAGGTGGAATTGGCTGCATTACCATCAGCAAACAACCTGGTGAGGAAGTGACAACTGTTGGTGGAATTATTCGCAAATGACAAAATAAAAAAAAAAAGACAAAGTAACTGTCTCTCTCCCTCGGTCTGGGGCCCCAAGGAAGATTTTATCTCACGCAGCATCACTGATCTTAAGAATGGTGAGGGCTAACCCCAGATATACACAGGAGGAGCTCGTTAATGATTCCAAAGCAGCAGGGACCACAGTCACCAAGAAAACCATTGGTGACATATGCCGTTACAGTTTGAAATCCTGCAGTGCTCGCAAAGTACTCCTGCTCAAGAGGGCCCATGTTCAGGCCCATCTGAAGTATGCCAGTGAACACCTGAATAATTCCAATGAGGCTTGAAAAAATGTTATGTGGTCAGATGAGACCAAAATCGAGCCTTTTGGCATCAACTCTACTCGCTGTGGTTGGAGGAAAAAGAATACTGACTAGGAAAACCATGCCTGCTGTCAAACACGGAGGTGGAAGCATTATGCTTTGGGGGTGTTTTTCTGCCAAGGGTACAGGACGGCTGCACTGCATCGAAGGAAAGATAGATAGGGCCATGTACCGTAAAATCTTGGATGAGAACCTCCTCCCTTCAGCCACCCCTTCAGTGGGTGGGTCTTCCAGTAAGACAACCACCCTAGGCATACGGATAAGGCAGCAAAGAAGTGATTCAAGAAGAAGCACATTATGGTCAAGTCTCCAGACTTTAATCCCATAGAAAATCTATGGAGGGAATTCAAGCTTCATCTATCCAAGTGACAGCCTGAAAACCTTAGAAATTTGAAGGAGGTCTGCAAAGAGGAGTGGATGAAAATTCCTGATGATCTGCACACAATCCTGGTGACCAACTACAAGAAACGTCAGACAGCTGTGCTTGCAAACAATGGTTATTCCACCAAGTACTAAAGTATGTGTTCTAAGGGATCAAATACTTATTTCCCTAGATAAATGACAAATTGGTTTGCAACTGTTACATAATGATTTTTACTTGCTTGTTTTGTTAATAATCTATCTTTTGCTGTTTAAATAAACATACCAGTGAAATTACAGACTTCTCAGTTCTTTATTAATGGATCAACTTAAGAATTCAACAAGGGGTGAAATACTTATTTCCCTCACTGTATATAGAAAATAACATTAAATAAAATTAACTTGACCTTCAAGGGGGTGGGGGGTGGTAGATGCCATTGGGGGGGGGGGTGGGATGCCCCCCGTAATATAATGGTAAGGTAAATACTGCTGTGCTATAAGTACTGAATGTAATTAATTTTTACCATGGTGTGTTTGTGGTTGCATAGTGGTTACCCTGAGTGTGATTATGGTGTAAAGTGTCTGCTTTCCTTTTTGTGCCACTGTTATTTACCTCTAGCAATGTGCTATCAGTAAAAGACAGCTCTTTAAAAAAAAATGTCTATATCATTGAAACATGATTTACTGACCTGATCCAACCATACTATTTTTGTTATTGTTGATTCTTATAATATACAGTTTAAAAAAAAAAAAATTTTTTTTGAAAGGGTTTTGAGGCCACAAATTTTTGGCAGATCTGTTATCTAGGTATTTCCTAGGGTTGTAATTTTGGTGTAATGTCCAATTATTGTTTTTGTATATTCAGTGAATAGCCACGTTTTGAAGTGTGTTAATGATGTGAATAACGGCTCGTTGAAGAAAGCCACATAATATGACAGGTGTCTCCCTTTCTGAGAACTGCCCGTTGTTCTTTTTTCCTTTTTTCTTTGGGGGCGGGCTTACTAGGCTTATTTGCGAAATAATCTCTAGGACAAAAACAATAGCATTCTAGCACGATGTGCTTGTACCCCTAATGATATGGTAAGATCTGGATCGGATTCAGACGTTCCACAAATACAATTTCATTTTGCATGTCTGGACTAGGTTTAGCAGCACTAAATTACTCATATGGCCAGACCTATTGCCAATGATCACCATTGTAAATATCATACAAGGTGACACCATATCCCTCTGCATTGTCAGTAAATGAATTACTTTGAATTTACCCTTTGTAAGAAATGTGATATGTAAATAAAGTTGCCTTGCCTTGAATGCAATTTATGCAAAACTTAGTATTTGAAAACTTTTTATTGGCACAACTTTTGTACAAAATACATTTTAGTACAAATCAAATAGATAATCATCTGAGAAACATTTCACACAGGATTTTTTTTAAGAATGCATAGCAAAACAACTCATAGTAATAATACTTTGTGCAAAAGGCCCATACTACAGCCAACTTCTTAACAATACTTCAAGTATTATAAAAAAATAGAAAAACATTAAATAAAATCGAGAGAAATATCCAGATACAACTACTATAAGCCCTGCACTGAACTAGTGAATTGTTCTTTAGTGTGTACACACAAAAATGTAGGATTTGGAGCAGGATATGAGATTTGAGCACAATGATAAAAAATCAGCGATCATGTACAACTTGGTTCCCTTTGCTCATACTAAATAGCTGTCGAAAATAATCGGATTGTTCATGAACATTTCATGACTTGTGTGTGTGTGTGTGTGGGTGTGTGTGTGGGTGGGTTTGGTGGGTGTTGGGGATTGGATTGGTTCGAGTCAATGTTGAAACCAAATCTACGCCCTTGTTGGGTAAGAGATGAGATTAGCTGAGCTGTTTCCGGAAGAATCCTTTTTTGAAGGTTGTGAGAAAATCTGCATATTGAAATTAAGATTTTTTGTTTATTACTTTCACTTGTATCATCAGTAAAGAGTGGCAATAAAAATTCTGTTCTGTTCCGTTACTACCACTTACTACTTTCCTGTTACACAACTCACAAAAAATTGTTACTGTTCAACAATTACAATACCTAATTATCTGCAGAACATAAGCTATAAATGCACAAGCAAATAAATTCATAAAGATGTTTTGCAAAGTACTTTAAGCTGAGATATTTTTAGGTCTGAAATACATGAGTAACTAACCTGTATTTTCGATAAACGATAAATCCAGCTATGGTCATAGAAAGCTCAGAGCCTGGCCCATGCAGCCTGCACCTTGGATGGGATGCCAGTACAATTTAGAGACACAAATAATCACCCCTAATGAATGAAACCTCTTGTATGAAACCAACACAAACACAGAGATCTAAGTGGAAACATTTTATATCTTTATTTTCTCTTTAGTGCAGAATGAGTGCAGAAATGTAACAATGCCAGAGTGTTACCCTCAAAGTGACCAGCCCACCCCGCATGGTGTCAAATTTTTAATTGCTACATTTACCCTCTACTCAAGCGTTTGGAAGATGGATGGATGCTATTTTTTTACAGGTGACCTTAAACTTGTTTTGACTGGGTTTTGAAGTCTTAATAGAACATTTTCACATGCATCACTTTGTGCTCATGGCAGGAGGCAGAGGGCAGGAGGCAGTGGGCAGGAGGCAGAGGGCAGGAGGCACGGGAACAATACGGACAAGATGCCAGTCAATCACACGGCTGAAATACTAAATAAATGACTTTCCAACATTTGTCTTCTGACGGGATCTTGGGCTTGGGATAAGGCTGTTTATGGCAAATTTTACAATATTATCTGGAGTCATAAACTCTTTTGTTAGGAACAGTGTGTTTGTAAAGATGACCTGTTTAATATGACTCGCTTTGACTTTACAATGACACCTAGCTGTGTACTGATGTTGAACGCAAAATGTCAGAATTACACACAGGAGGACGCACACCGTGTGTGGGGGTGTTAACGGAAAGATTACTGCTGCGCAAGTCAAAGGCAGCTGTTGACATAGACGCAACGCACCTAGCGCAGTGTCGAGTAACTGCCGGTTTATTTTTATACTCCCTTTTCAGTATAGTTGCGTGGCAGAAACATTAACACCATGTCGCACTTTAACGTGTAACAAGACAACTACTAGTGTAGCTTCTGTTGACTATCATGTTAAAACATATTGATACTAAGTGTTTTTTTTAACGTTTGCACGTAAACCGCACTCAGATTGACCTGTCACAGTAGGGCATAAGAAGTGTAAGTGATACTGAAAGTAAGAAAGGAGGGCCAGCCGTTGCTCTCCTGCCACTGCCGGTGCACTTCTCATAACCTGTCTACCTTCCCAGAAGATCATGGCTAGAGGAGGCTGCAAGAATGTCTTCCTCTCGGTGTTTGACTACAAAACGGAGAAGTATGTCATCGCCAATAATAAAAAAGTCGGCCTGCTGTTCCGCTTCTTCCAGCTTGGAGTGCTTGTATATATAATTGGGTAAGATAAATAATTTTATTTCTCATAGTCTATTGTTGTATAGTGTATATTGTATTGTCACAGCCTCCCTGATGTGCTCTCCCTCCTAAAAGTTTTTTAGATATTATTTTTTTAGGCATATGTAGATGTGTTATATTTAGAGATATATGTACAGGTATTATTTATGACCCCCTCCTAAATAGCCTTACTGTCGATCTGTCTGAGTGTGCTGTAGTCCTGTTGTGTTGTACGTTGCATCTCTGGTCCTAGGAAGACGTTAGTTCGTCTCACTGTGCGCTTTAATTAATGCATATGTTAATGTATATGGTTAAGATGACAATAAAGCTCTACTATTACTATTTTTTGCATGCCTCGCAGCGTTCACAGAACCTTGTATATGAAGCTGCTTGTTATCGTGTTTTAGGACTTTTTAGATTGCTTGGCATGGACAGATTTCTTGGTACGGTCTTTAGTTAGCCTATCTGTAATTCATCCCGACTGAGTTTTACAAACCAGGGCTAAATGTGATCACATTAAATGCTTTAATTATTTTGTATCTTTGATACTGTGAATCAGGGGCGCCGCTAGCAATTTTGGGCCCTATGACAAAATATGAGGTTGGGCCCCCCTACCACACCCATTCAGATCTCTGGGGGCCCCTAAAGGGCGTGGGCCCTTAGAATTGTCCCAACTTTCCCCCCCTTAGCGGCGCCCCTGCTGTGAATACATTGCAAATAAAGAGAATTATAAACAATCAGGTTAAATGTAGATTAAGTATAAAATTTTGTTGGCATGGTATGAACTGTTTTAGTAGAATTTTGTCTCATCTCATCTCATTTATCCGATTTTAATAGTTTTCTCAGTTACTTCTAAGTTTGTTTCATTATTTAAAAAAAAAAAAAACAGCTCACACATTCCATTAGGATAGATCTGCAACATACAACCCCAAATCAGAAAAAGTTGGGACAGGGTGGAAAATGTGAATAAAAAAATAAAGCAGTAATTCACAAATGTCCCTTAATTTTTATTTCATTGCAGACAGTATGAACACAAGATAATTCATGTATTTTTTGGTCAACATCATTTGATTTGTAAATAAACATCCATTCTTGCCATTCAGGCTTGCAACACATTCCAAAAAAAGTTGGGACAGTACAGCATTTACCACTTTGTACAGTTCCCCTGTCTTTTAACAACACTTAAAAGACGTTTAGGCATTGAAGAAATCAAGTGACTAAGTGTTGCAGGTGTTAGTTTGTCCCATTCTTCCTGCAAACAATGTTTTAGGTGTGCAACAGTACGGGGTCTTCTTTGACGCAATTTTCGTTTCAAAATGCGCCAAACATTCTCTATTGGAGACAAATCAGGGCTGCAGACCGGCCAGTCAAGCATCCGCACCCTCTTCTTACGCAGCCATGCCTTTGTTATGCGCACAGTATGTGGTTTGGCATTGTCTTGCTGAAATAAGCATGGGCGTCCCAGGAAAAGACATCGTCTTGAAGGCAGCATTTGTTCCTCCAAAACTGAGATATACTTCTCAGCATTGATGGTGCCATCGCAGAAGTGCAAGTTACCTTTGCCGAAGGCACTGACACAACCCCATACCATGACAGACCCTGGCTTTTGGACTTGTATCTGGTAACAGTCTGGATGGTCCTTTTCCTCTTTGGTCCACAGCACACGGCGTCCATTTCTTCCAAAAAAGATGTGAAAAACCGATTCGTCTGACCACAATACACGTTTCCACTGCACAATGGACCATCCCAGATGCCTTCGAACCCAGAGAAGCTTCTGGATGCTATTTATGTAGGGCTTCCTTTTGGCACAGTACAGTTTTAGCTGGCATTTCCTAATGTAGCTACGTACTGTAGTGCTTGAGAGTGACTTCCTGAAGTAGTCCTGAGCCCACGCAGTTATATCATTTATTGATGAATGACAGTTTTTAATGCAGTGCCGTCTGAGGGCTCGGAGATCACGGCCATTCAGTTTAGGTTTGCGCCCTTGGCCTTTGCGCACGGTGATTTCTCCAGATTCCCTGATTCTTTTCACTATGTTATGCACTGTAGAGGGCGGGATGCCCAAATCTCTTCCTATCTTTCTTTGAGAAATGTTTTTCTTCATCATTTCAAAGATTTTTGCCCGCACTTGATGGCAAACTGGCGATCCTCTGCCCATCTTTGCTCCTGAAGGAGTAGGCCTTACCTTGATGCTGCTATTGTACCGAATCATGATTGCAATCACCTGTTAACATCACCAGTTTCAAATCACATCATTATTTAGTTATTATGCCTCATTACTACCCCAGAATTGCCCCCGTCCCAACTTTTTTTGGAATGTGTTGCAAGCCTGAATGACAAGAATGGATGTTTATTTACAAATCAGATGATGTTGACCAAAAAATACATGAATTATCTTGTGTTCATACTGTCTGCAATGAAATAAAAGTTAAGGGACATTTGTGAATTACTGCTTTATTTTTTTATTCACATTTTCCACCCTGTCCCAACTTTTTCTGATTTGGGGTTGTAAATTATTAATGCATTGCTTGGAGGTTGTGCAGTCATGCCCTATAATATAGGCCTAATATTTATAGAAGTGCTTATTAAAAATTCCAATAGTTATCTCTTGATCCTTGAGACACCTGGGGAGCTGGGGGTTAAGGGCCGTGCTCAAGGGCCCACAGACATGTGACTGTTCTGCTGATCGTAATGTATTTTTTTGTACAGTACTGAATATTGGAAGCCTTTTACATTCAAATTATAAAATGCTTATCTTGCTGTTATTTCCTGTAGTGTAAAGTCTAAGGCTAAGTGGTAATTAATATGCGCGTTTTGTTAGCTGGGTTTTCCTGATACAGAAAGGCTATCAGGAAAGAGAGGAGTGCATCCAGAGCAGCGTGATTAGCAAGCTCAAGGGGATGAATCTCATCAATACATTGCAGAATGTATCCCACGTATGGGGGCCTGAAGATTATGTCATTCCTCCACAGGTGAGTAACCTAGCGTCAGGAATAACAGGGTTGCATGATAGATGGTGTACTGGTAAAACACATCCTGCATTAGAAAAAGCAGACTTTCCATTATACTTTGCATGCCCAATTGTATCTGGCCTCAATTATTGAATTCCATGTTAAAAATCTAACAATGCAATGAACGTCATTGCATTTAAATAATTAAAACTGAATGTTGAGAATGAGATAGCAAAAGCCTTTCTGCAATTTCCAGGATGATGTGGCTTGCTCCATAAGTGTTTTATGAGTTAGTCGCAGAACCCACAGTCGCGGGAGCTCAAGGGAGTAAAATCATAAACTCATTGTGGGTCCCCAAGGACCGAATTGGGAGTTAGAGGGACAACCATCAATTGCCTAAGAGACTCGAACAGATTGCAATATACAAACACTTAGTTTTGTGTTACAGGGCGAAGGAGTTTTCTTTATTGTTACAAATTTCATCGAGACGCCCAATCAGAGGCTGGGGTACTGTGCAGAGGTAAGAGCAGGGATCAGTGCTGTATGAATGAAACTGAAAGGTAGAGAGTTGCCCTTGTAATACCAGGAGCTGTTATTGTATCATTTGTCACATAGAGAAAAAGGTGTGTGTCACTGTGTGTGTCACCGTCCAGTTTTCACTGGTTTGGCAGACAATGTGACCGAAACAACTAGAAAATAATCTCACTTGTCAGTGTAAATTAACATGAATAATGTTCCTGCCACAGTGCAGTTGTGTGACAATGGGTAGCATTTCCTGAAAGTACATCTGCCACCAAAATTGAATTTTACTTTCAGTTTGTAAAGTTCAACTGCTTTTTGGTTTTAAAGATGTGCAGGAATGCTTTATTAACTCATTAATTAACTAAGGAAATGTATTAACTCTCGGTTATTATTACTATTAATAATAATGACGATAATAATAATAATAATAATAATAATAATAATATTGTGTTTCTTATAATAATAATATGTGTATCTGGTTAACCCAGGGGACCGTTGGCTGGAAGGTCTTCAGCTCAAGACGCTTGATTTTTTTTTTGGCCAAAAGATGAACTGTACCTTGAGACCTCTGGTTTAACTGCTAAAAATATTTAGATAATGTATGTAGTAAGCATAAGACATGCCGACGTCATACCAAACATCTCTTAATAAATGGTTTGATGTTGTTTGCAGAGCACGAAGGTTGTAGATGCTTTGTGTGAGGATGATGGCGACTGTATAGAGAAGGCTACGGTGAGAGCGAGTCACGGTATGTGGCTGGCCGTAGCTTGGACTGCATGTGGTGTTCATAAACACGTACTACACGACAGCCTTAGTCTCTGCAATAAATACTTTTATTTAATTTTCCTATCTTTTAAATAAACAACACAAGTACCTTCAAGGTTGTCTTAAGGGTCCTGTGGCTTAAAGTCGGGAATATGAGGTTGTGATTGCTGCTGCTAGCAGGATGTCGTTCACTGGGATGTACATGAGCTTGAGTTTGTACGTATTTGTGTCTGTTGCAGGGATAATGAGCGGTCGGTGCCTAAACTCCACAGGCACCTGTGAGATTTACGGCTGGTGTCCAGTCGAGACCAACCATAAATCAATGTGAAGTCACCTGCTCTTTTTCTATTATAATTTAAAACTAATTAATTTTAAAATGTTGAGATTGGATATCTTGTCACTGACCTTCAATCACTGTCAAAAAGTAATTCTGTTGTATGCTATATATATATATATAGCATGATTCTGTTATAAGTAGTAAGATTTGAACTGATGTTTTTCTAATGAAAATCTGTCATTTTCCAGGGATGCCACCCTAATGGGTGCTGTGAACTTCACTGTCTACATAAAGAATTTCATCAGGTTTCCTCATTTTAACTTTTCAAAGTGAGTCTTGTGGTTTTTCTTGTAGAGAACAGTAGTGTACAGATAGGGTTGGGTTTGTTGTTTCTGGCTCCCCACTCAAAAAGCCACTTCAGGGCTCCCTGTTTAAAAAACCAAATAAATAGCTAGCAGTCAGAGTCAGGATGTTGTAGCCAACTAGCTGGTTAGCATAACACGCTGTATCATGCATGATTTGAGTGGTGGTGAAAACTGCAGCTTTGTGCAGATCTGACATACTGTGTATAAGAGCACAGTAGTAAGAGAATGTTTGGTGAACTTGAGATATTTCTGCATTCGTGCATTATCGCTACATTCTGTAGAAGGTTGTCTGATCGTTCTCTCCATATTAACAAATCATGGTTAAACAAACCACATAGAATAATATTCCATCCATCCATCCATTTTCCAAACCGCTCATCCTACTGGGTCGCGGGGGGTCCGGAGCCTATCCCGGAAGCAATGGGCACGAGGCAGGGAACAACCCAGGATGGGGGGCCAGCCCATCGCAGGGCACACTCACACACCATTCACTCTCACATGCATTCCTACGGGCAATTTAGCAAGTCCAATTAGCCTCAGCATGTCTTTGGACTGTGGGGGGGAAACCGGAGTACCCGGAGGAAACCCCACGACGACATGGGGAGAACATGCAAACTCCACACACATCTGACCCAGGCGGAGATTCGAACCCGGGTCCCAGAGGTGTGAGGCAACAGTGCTAACCACTGCACCACCACACCACCCTTCATTATTACTTCATTAAATTTAGTTTTTTCTGAAAGTCCAAAAAAGAATGGCCCCTCATCTATTTCAAAGAAAAATGTATGTATTTGCAATTTTGATGCTGAAGTTTGTCTTTTGTAAAGGTGCTATGTAACACTGAACAAACCAACATCGTATGCAAGGTGTACCCTAACCTAATGTTCTGTTATGGACTGGCATTGTGTCCAAGATGTACCCCAGCCTAGTGTTCTGCTATGGACTGGCATTGCGTTCAAGATGTACCCCAGCCTAGTGTTCTGCTATGGACTGGCATTGTGTCCAAGATGTACCCCAGCCTAGGGTTCTGCTATGGACTGGCATTGTGTCCAAGATGTACCCCAGCCTAGGGTTCTGCTATGGACTGGCATTGTGTCCAAGATGTACCCCAGCCTAGTGTTCTGCTATGGACTGGCATTGTGTCCAAGATGTACCCCAGCCTAGTGTTCTGCTATGGACTGGCATTGTGTCCAAGATGTACCCCAGCCTAGTGTTCTGCTATGGACTGGCATTGTGTTCAAGATGTACCCCAGCCTAGGGTTCTGCTATGGACTGGCATTGTGTCCAAGATGTACCCCAGCCTAGTGTTCTGCTATGGACTGGCATTGTGTCCAAGATGTACCCTAACCTAGTGTTCTGCTATGGGCTGGCATTGCGCCCAGGGCGTACCTCAGCCTAGTGTTCTGCTATGGACTGGCATTGCGCCCAGGGTGTACCTCAGCCTAGTGTTCTGCTATGGACTGGCATTGCGCCCAGGGTGTACCCCAACATACTGTTCTGTGCTGCCTGGCTCCCAGTGACCCTGGTCAGGAAGATGCACAAATAAAGTCAAATATACTATGCGTTCACTTACCTTTTTCCAATATAATATCATCACTGTCCAAGGAGAAACATATGTAGTGTTGTTGGACAGCAATGTTATACTGTATTATATTTTAAAACAGAGTCTCCTGCATTATTGTTAGAATTCTAGTCATATTTTAGGTCATAAGAAATGAAGAATATGGATGTTTTAGTTGCTTTACAAATTTGTCACACCACACCAGCCTGCTTGCTCATCAGTTAAACCCTTCCTTATAACTTGTAATGCACCAGACAGGTGTAAATGTAGGACTGGAGGGGGCTATATAGTTTTAAATCGCATGAAAATTGGTTGGTAAATTAAAATGCATACTTATTTTATTTCATTTTATTTTTTGATATTATTGCCCGCGACCCAATAGGATAAGCGGTTTGGAAAATGGATGGATGGATGGATGGATTATTGCCCGCGACCCAATAGGATAAGCGGTTTGGAAAATGGATGGATGGATTATTGCCCGCGACCCAATAGGATAAGCGGTTTGGAAAATGGATGGATGGATATTATTGTTTTTTTAATCAGAAAACAGCCAGATCCACACAAATAGGTGCCACTGTCATGGTTTAAGTGGTGATTGTGTTAACTGGTGAAACACGTGGCTATGCGACATGCATTCACTTATTTTTGCAAAACCCAGAAGCAGATTTGTCAAGTTTGGAGAACCAATCAAAATAAATAAAAGACACACGCTAATGAAAAAAACAACTTGTCCTGCGTAACTGTAAAATATGACAAACATGCATGCCGTTGTAGAGGTGTTGTAACAGTTTATGAATATAAAATTGAATCCCTTATTAAAAAAGATTGTTCTTAAGTATATATTTTAAGTAACCTGAAATATGTGCATGATCAATTCTGAATATTGACAGTTTTAATTCACTTTTCCAAAATTGACAAATCTGCCATCACAACTCTTCTGCAAGGATACTTAAACACTGGCGTGTGAATGCGCTTCTCACCAGTTAACAGGATACCTGCATAAGGCATAACAGCAGAACACAAACACAAAAACAGAGCGATTCCGGCAGAATACAACAGAAATTAAGCACCGTCCTGGTTAATTTTGGGGTGAAGGGCCTTGCTCAAGGGTCCAGCTCTAAAAAGAATAGTTTTTTTTTTGTTTGTTTTTTAAAAGTCGCTTTTAATTAGCAAATGATTTCTTATTATGTATATAAGTTGATTATTTGGTCACTGGACAGAAAAGACAGCCATAAGACAGAGGACCATTGTGTGTTTTTTTTTTCAAATTTTACTTCTATCCGTTTTACAGATCAAATGTCTTGGATACCAAAAATGAAACTTACTTGAAGAGCTGTTTGTACGATAAGATCGCCAACCCGTACTGCCCCATCTTTCGGCTGGGAAATATTGTTGCATGGTCGGGAAATGATTTTAACAGGATGGCTGTGAAGGCAAGATCTATTTATCAAAATGAAATATTCACTCAGATAACATTTGCAAGATTATGCAGCATTTCCTCAAGTGTTAATACATTTGTCGATGGGTGTATGATTTTTCCATTGTTTGAGGAAGGTGCCCTTGTATGCCTGGGTGACTTACAACCTTCACTAACTGAATTTATTTTGTTCAGGGGGGGTCAATCGCAATTATGATTGAGTGGAACTGTGATCTCGATAAAGACATATGTAATCCGGAGTACCGCTTCACTCGGCTAGACCACTCAGCCAACTCCATCTCAACTGGCTATAACTTCAGGTATCCCAAGCACACAGACACCCTGCTGGATGTATCACACAATCAGTGGTACATTTGATAAGGTTTCACACATACAAATAAATAATTTGGCCATTGGCTATATAAAAAATAGGGATAACATGAAATTTCTTTACTATAAACTTAAAAACTGTTAAATAAGTTACAGTAGCAAACACTTGTCATGGCATGAATAACGTTGGAAAATATCTGAATATGCGAATACAAAAATGCAGCCTTGTGCCCTGTACTAACCTGGGATGAATGGGTGTTACAAAAATATGCATAGAAAATTGTGTTTGTTTTCTTGGATTTCCAGGTATGCTCGTTATTACAAAGACGAGGCAGGACAGACTTATCGTACCCTTTATAAAGTATGTGGGATTCGATTCGACATCATAGTTAATGGAGAGGTATGTAAACCCTTGAAATATTTAACCTTGGTGTAAATCTAACTTTTTTTCTGTATGAACTGAAAGTAAGAGTAATTTCTGTTTGCTGACATTTCAGGCCGGAAAGTTTAATATAATCCCCACTGTAGTTAATATTGGCTCTGGATTGGCTGTGATGGGTGCAGTGAGTACAAAAACACAAGACTTTTCTGGATGTTTTTCAGCAACCTCAACAGGTTGTGCTAAGAGAATACAGTTTAAAGGATGAGTAAAACACTAGCTGGTTGTTTTTAACTAACAGTAAATTTGGATTTTCAAATGGAAAATGTCATAATAGTGGTGATGCTTGATTCTGCTTTACAAAAATTCTGAAATGAGTGCTTGGTATCATTTCAGGGAGTTTTTATCTGTGACTTGGTGCTGTTATATATGATGAAGAAGAGCACACTATACAGAGAGAGAAAATTTGAATCCGTGATGCAGTATAACTCTTCCAAATGGTATTGACCTTTGATTTATCCATTTTATTTAAATGGAACTGATTCAGTTATGGGGTTTAATATTTTTTTGTGATCAGCGTGTTACAAACTTACGGAGCCCAGGAGGGGACATGGGAGGAAAAAAGATAAACATTTGTGAGATCTCGCAAAACATTATCGGGAGAAAAAAACAAACATTTGTGAGATCTCATAAAACATTAATAGCTGTGTTGTATCCGTTTGAAATACAAAAGATGGATTTTTGGCCTATTTATCGACTAATAAGTATAAATGTAAACGATGCAGACATGTCCAGTTAAGTGTGCTTTAAGCATTAAACTTTGGGGGACAATGCACACCATGTAACTTTCATATTATGTGTTCTTATAATAATAATAATAATTATTATTATTATTAATAATAATAATAATAATAATTGAACTATGTCCATTCACTGCCAGTGACTAAGAAAGACAGCTGGCCTATTGATCATAAAGTGCAACCACCACCACGGAAATATTCTGTAAAATTCGACCGTACATAAATCTTAAAAATCGGTGTTGTTCGCTTTTGTTGAAAGATGTATGGCAGCTGGAAAACCAAATCAAGATCATTTTTACCGCGGTGCCAGAGTTAAGGTTTCGTGTATGCCTCCCTGATATTCTCGATTGATGATGTATACATGTATGGAAATGGAATTTCAGCACCGTGATAAAGTTAGCTTTATATGCATTTTCCCGGCTGTAATATCTTTCAACGTGTTTTTTAATATATATATTTCAATTTTTGTGCGCACGTAATGTTCAACAGCCCATCTGTCTTGCTTAAAGTCACTGACAGTGAATTAGTATAAATAAATGAGTATTAAAACACATAATATGAAAGTTACATGTTGTGCATTGTCCCCCAGAGTTTAATGTTTAAATACACTTCACTGGACATGTCTATATCGTTTACGTTTATACTTATTAGTTGATAAATAGGCCAAAATTCCATCTTTTGTATTTCAAATGGACACAGCACAGTTACTAATGTTTTGCGAGATCTTGCAAATGTTTCTTTTTTTTCCTCCCATATCCCGTCCCGGGCTCTGTACAAAGTGTCCCTGCAGAAAGCAAAAGAAGTAAACATCGCAAATGTTTTCAAACATAGATCAGATTCTCTTTTTTAAAATATGCAGCTAAAAACATTGGAAGGCATTATGCTATTTTCGCAGTTAGCTGAAATATCACACCATGCTAAGAATACTCCAGTGATTTCTTTAATGATCATAAATAGTGCTGAAATGACTCACGGTCAACAATTTTAAATGAAGATGAAATGCATGATACATATGGAGCTATGCTTTTTTTCACAGACTCCTCCTCAGCAATTTGAAGTTACTCATCATGGATGCTGAATGTGCTCTGAAAATGTGAATCTAAAAGAACAGCACCTCATCTATTTTAAGGAAAAATGTTTTTATATTAATTTTTATGCTGAACCTTGTCTTTTGTAAATTTGCTTTGCCACATAGAACAAACCACCTGAATGTCTGTTATTCGGGCTAGTTTGGCTGTGAAATGTCAGTGTTACTTTTTCTACAATGCAATGCTAGACCCAAGGTGATTATGCATTTCCATGGGTGAAGTTCATTGCTGTGTTTAAATTCCTGGATGAGCAACCTCTTCCTATGCATTAATACCTTGTTACTCTGCTGTTTCCATCCAGTGTTAGTTTCTACTCAGAATGTAAATGATTCCAGTCAAAGTTAAACCATTGAAGATGACTCTTCAGACAACAAAATTAAACGATTGTCTGGAGATTATTTTGCTAGTTGGTAGCAAAATAATCTTTAAATGAATTTCAAATTTTGTTAGGTATACTGAGAAGTTGTGTTATATTTGTGACTACCTGAATTGCTATAATAAAAAAGATCTTACCAAACAAAAAGTTTCTTTTGATTCTCACAGACGATGTAGTTGTCAGAATCTTAAATAGCTGAAATGAATCCATTACATAAACAGCTAACATATGGTGAGAACTATTGCACAAAAAAGCTACTACCATAAAAGCCACAATATTCATAGTGTGCTTCAGGAAACAGTGTATTGGTTACTTGATAAATTAATTAAAGCTTTGTAACAAGTCTGGACCACAGTTTCTTCATTTACTTTAATATTTCCTGACTGGCAATGTCGCCTCACACATCTGGGGCCAGGGTTCAAGTGTCTGTCATGGCTCCTTGTGTGTGGAGTTTGCATGTTCTCCCAATACCATCATGGAGTTTCCTCCAGGCACTCCAGTTTCTACCCATAGTCCAAAAACATGCTGATGTGAATTGGAGTTACCAAATTACCCGTAGGTGTGCATGTATAAGTGGGTCCTGTGATGGTTTGGTGCCCCATCCTAGATTATTTGCTGCCTTGTGCCTGTAGCTTCCAAGATAAGCTCAGGACCTCCCACAACCCTCAATAGGACAAGCAGATAAAGAAGATGGATGGAGACTCCCTTGTTTGCACTTCGACTCAGCCGTATAAACCATTTGAAATGGCCTCGGCATATCTGCGGTCCTTGAGCAAGGCCCTTAACCCCCAGCTCCCTGGGTGCTGCTATGGGTGGCTGCCCCTCGATGGCTGGCTTGCTCTCGCCTACAGAGAGCAAGTTGGGGGAGGTGTAAAGAGAATTTCCCCACAAGGATCAACAAACTATCTATCTATCTATCTATCTATCTATCTATCATTATTAAATATCAGGTGGAAATGAATCCTAACTAAAACAGCATTTGACAAAGTGTGTTGTGTTTTGGTTGCTACTAAAATAAAACAAAATGAAAGCATTGTGTGTTGCAAATTCACCAATATTACATATCCAAGTAACTCCACCCAAGGTTGCTTATATTGCCAATACCCTGTTTAACAGTAGGAAAATGTATAATTAAAGGAAATGTTACACATATACTTTAATCAGGAAAAAAAATGACATTTCATTATTAAATCTGTCAGACAAACATCACACACCTTTACACAAAACAGAAAAAAACTATTGAGACACCGATACTTCAGCTTTATCTCGTTATCTCTGACAATTTTAATATTTCAACCGTGCAGTGCGTAGACAACTGTAGAATCTACAAATTATTAGACATCCCTTATTAACAAGAACTTATGTTGAGGGCCACCTCACCAGTATTAAGACCCTTTAAACCACTAACGTGTTATGTGTATACCCCATGGTAAAAACCATGAAAACTGTGGATTTGGGGATTACACAATCACTGACCTGGGGATTTGTCGCTAATTATCGTTATGTATAGTTTTAAATATATGGGTAAAAGTTCTGTAGTTCAATACAAAATTAAAGTCACTGGAAGTGTTCTGTTGAAGGTTACCTGTGACTAGTGAAATATCTGATGCACTAACACCCTACAAGTGGTACACTGAAGCGGAGTCCTGCAGTTTTAACATGGGGGCTGTGGTACATCATGACTCGGTCAGTATACATGCACCATGCCGTACAGAAAGGTCCAGAACAACACGTAGGTGAAGAGACCCCCGACCAAGCCCCCCGTGAACAGCAGCCGTCGGGACTTGAAGCACTTATTCCACCGGCGACCGGCCTTCAGTATGAGTAGCAGGGAGAGCAGAAACGAGGCGAGAAAGTAGAAGACGAAGCCGTAGAGACCAGTGAGGCCCAAAATCCCGGCGGTGGCTCCAGACAGGGCGGACACTGACGTCCTGCAGTAGTCCAGCACCGCTGCGTTACCTCGTACGGCCACCTCGCTGATGAACTGCGGGCCCTCCCTTTTGGCTGCCAGCCCCGTCATGTCTTCCACTATAATGTCTGGGGATCGCTCTAAATGAGAAAGCAAAACATTTATAAAACACTAATATCGAAACACGCGATCTGCATAAATGGATGATGCTGAGGTACGTGTTAGCTGGACGGCTAACGCCTTACCGTCTGAATAGGCCAAATGACTACAAGAAGCTCCTTTAGTTTTCGCAATCAATCACACCCACATTGTTCGCATGAAGGAGTCAGTATCCTTTGGGTCGCCGAAAGCGTCCAAGCAACACACAGTCTGCTCACCACCAGATGATTAAAAAAAAAACCAACAGCTCGGCCACGTTAAAACTGCAACCCCCGTCACACGGATTTAGACATTGCTCTTTTTGCGGTGCATTGTGGGAACAAAAAAAATCCACATACCTTTCATAAAACATATATTATTTTAAACTTTGACATTCCAGATATATACAATATATTTCATAATTCGTTTTAAAATCCATTAATATAAGTACAGACAGTAATTTACGGGATGCGTATAATTGTAACCTTTGACCCTTAAAATACGGTAACACGGAAGGGCAAAATAGATATTTATATAAAAGCGAATTAACTAAGAAAAGGGATACTGGACGCAAACAGAGACGATTATAGTTTTAATATAGCTCGTCATCAAGAATACGAAACATAATTATAATACATGCAGACGGGCTGGTAAAGCATTGACCATCGAGCTGATAACGAAATGATTAGTCAGCTATTTAGGTCGCCGTGTTAGTTGCTTCCTCTCTTCCGTTAACTTGGAAATTGTTGTAATTTCCCGTTTAACCGGTGTATTTTTATCAGTTAAATGCAGAAAGGCGTTTGCCATAATTGCATTTTGTGCTGTATAATCTGTGAGTGCTAGAACATCATGGCATCGTCTCCTACACCTACCAAGTATATCCTCGGTATGGACATGGGGACAACTTCAGTCAAGGTGGTTCTGCTCGATAGTCACTTAAGGAAAGTGACAGACGCTTGCAGCCTGCCCACAACCGCTGACAGCAGCAACCGTAACGGAAATGTACGCTATTAATAAACTATTTCTGTTTAAGTGGCTGAAATGATAAATATCGTTAATACATAGTTTGATATTCATTTGTAAGTATTGACTTCATTTGTAGAACGGAAATAATAATAATTTGCTGGGGATTGTTTTAGAAAGAAAAAAAATAATGTTTTGTGAACTGTACTCGCAGGTCATGGAACAGGATCCTGGGAAAATTATAGATACTCTAAATCAATGCATGACTTCATTGCCCAGAGACAAACTCCGAAATGTCACCAAAATTGGGGTGTCTGGACAAATGCATGGGGTCATGTTCTGGAAGACAAAAACAGGTAGAAAACTTTAAATATATCAGATTAGTAATAAGTCCCTGGATTTCATGTTTGGCTGCCTGCAGTCTTATGAATAATTTAAAAAGTTGCATAAATTAGGGTGACCAGATAATCCATCTAAGGGTGGACACTTTGAGCTACTTCTGGTTAGTTCAGTTCTTCTTGTGCTTTGACTGGATTGTTTCCTTGATTGAAAGACCAATCCAGCTGGTTCATATTAACATTAGTGACACATGTATGATTATAGGAAATAGTAGTTTACAAGTCCTGTTCGAGTTCAAAGTGTCCTTCCAGATATGGATTACCTGGTCACCCTTCATGAATTAAACAGTATCGACCAAGTGTAACACTTTGAAGAGCTAAAGTACTGCATACCTGGGACTGCAAGGAAACACCAGGAGGGACTTTATGTGAACCATGTAAAAAATTTTATTAATAATATGCACATCCTTTTCAGTTCAGTAACATACCACTGTCTCCCTCCTAACCTGCTTCCATGTAGATGAATCATGTTACAGTATATTATTGGCTTTGCAATCATTTGTATGTTAAATTTCTACAGTTTACTGATTAATGCCAATTCATTTGATGAAGTTCTTATGGTCCACCGTTGGTGATTCATTCAGATAAATCTTAATATACTGGTAAATTTTTAAATCTTGAACGATACAAATATTAATTTCCTTCTATAACAATGGGGCCTCAATGTCAGCTTTAAGTAATTCCACAGCATTAGTGTGAGTAAATGTTATCAGTGTTGCCCCTGGGTTCTAGGTACTCATTTCTACATTAGCAGACTGAAAAGTAATTTTAACAGGTTCAAGATGTTTCCAAATGAAAATATTTAATCTTTTAAGGCTATTGCTTATGTTGGTAATGGATTTAGAGGTTTTATTTCTTTGTCACCTTCCATCTTGTTCTTCTATTGTAATGTTCCATTAAATAACAGTCCATCCCTTTAAGACAAGAGCCTCCAGGAAGTGACATCATTTATGGCATCATTATGGCATCAGTCAATATAAGCAAAGAGGTTAATGAATTTTATGATGTTTCATGGTTTTAGTTCTTGCTCACCACACTCTACCCTGTAAGATAAAATTATAAAAATAAAAAAAGAATTGAAGAATGTCCAGATAATCATTGTCTTTAGAGTAGGGCACTCTTGGCCCTTCACTGAGAAATCTTAAGATGTCCATTTTGATTCTGTTGTAACATGATTAAATGTCCCACTCAAACCAAAATGGTGCAACAACTTACAACTAACACTGAAGTACATTTGTGATTTTATAATAAATAAAACTAGTATCATTTCCACATTTTAAAATGTAATAACTTAAGAATGACCATTCAGTAAGAGTGGGACATTTCATCCTAGCCATCTAGCATCTCTCTATGGGTAATATGTTGTCATTAACAATAGCATTTTTAGCTAAAGTGTGCCCTATAGAGAGGGACATTGGTATGTGTCAGCAGTGCAAACCTATCTCCTGCTGTTGTCTCCATGGCTATCAGCTTGCTGTTGGGACCAAGGAGATCATGGTCTCATGTTCAGGACCAAAGGTGTGAGTCAGCTGATTACTTGGCAGGATGGTCGGTGTAGCAGCGACTTCCTGTCCTCACTTCCGAAGCCAGACTCTCACCTTAATGTGACCACGGGCTTTGGGTGCGCTACCATCTTCTGGTATCTCCAAAACAGGTTTGGAACTGCTATGTTTACACACAAGCAAACATGCTACAAAAGACAATATTATTATATGGATTGTTTATCTTACAGTGGTTTAAAATTGGTATTTTTGCCATTTTAATGCCTGTGAAAAATATGCATTTTTGTATTCCATCCATCCATCCATCCATTTTCCAAACCGCTTATCCTACTGGGTCGCGGGGGGTCTGGAGCCTATCCCGGAAGCACTGGGCACGAGGCAGGGAACAACCCTGGATGGGGGGCCAGCCCATCACAGGGCACACTCACACACCATTCACTCTCACACGCACACCTACGGGCAATTTAGCAACTCCAATTAGCCTCAGCATGTTTTTGGACTGTGGGGAGAAACCGGAGTACCCGGAGGAAACCCCATGATGACATGGGGAGAAAATGCAAACTCCACACACGTGACCCAGGCAGAAACTCGAACCCGGGTCCCAGAGGTGTGAGGCAACAGTGCTAACCACTGCACCACCGCATTTTTGTATTATGTATTATTTTGATTCTGATATTTCTGTCACTTCTATTTTTGCATTGCAGACTGGAGTTTTTGGCCGAATTTACCTCAGCAGGAACCATCCATGATTACGTGGTAACTATGCTGTGTGGCTTGGACAGATGCTTGATGTCCACCCAAAACGCTGCTAGCTGGGGATACTTCAACACCAGCACTAACCAGTGGAACTTGGACATGTAACTTGAACATGTAATTTTTTGTATGAGTGTTTGACCTGCTTGATGTATAGACGTGTGTGTGCGGAAACCTTTAACTGTTTTTACATGGATTGCCCTAATTTGTGTCACCATTTGCATGTTGTGCACAGTTCTTTTGTTGCATTCAGAGTAGCATGCTGTAGCTAGGTGTGTGTGCATGGAATATGCATGGAATAGCTAGGTGTGTGTGCATCAGGTATATGATGCATGGAATAATGCATTGAGGAAAAATATTCTTGTTGAACATACTGCAAATGAGAAAGTAATAAATGAAATTCACATAATATATATATATATATATATATATATATATATATACACACACACACACATATATACACATATATATATATACACACACACACACACACACACATATATATATATATATACACACACACACACACACATATATATATATATATGGGTTTGTCTAAATACACGCGCTTACACATAACATTGGACATAAGCATTAAAAAGTGTATGTGTGCTTGTGGTCTAGCCTGAGCAGCAATGGCTTCCCCATGGAGCTACTTCCAGATCCTGTGGCCCCTGGATCCTGTGCAGGATTTACCTGCTCCAAATGGCACGGGATTCCTGTAGGAACCCCCGTTGGGGCGGCCCTGGGAGATTTCCAATGCGCCGTTTACTCCTGCATGGTGGAAAGGACAGATGCAGGTGAAGGTTCCAAAAGCTGCGGACCCCTCACTGGCCCTTTCCTGATCGTTGTTGGAATCTTACTTTTGCCTCTCTCTCTGCCCCCCCCCCCCCAGTTCTGAATATTAGCACTTCGGCCCAGCTAAGCTTTGCTATGCCAGCAGAATTCCAGCCCCCGCGTGTACCCGATCCCAGCTCTCCGGTCTCCTACTTCCCTTATTTCGATGGTGTTTTCCTGGCAGTAGCAGCATCCCTCAATGGAGGAAATGCAGTGGCTACCTTCGTGGATATGCTAACGGCATGGATGAAAGAACTTGGTGAGGGAATGTGAAATCGGTAGCCTTTCAGGGTAGAGGCAGCTCCCGTAAACCATAATGCAAATGGTCTTTTGTCACATGCACCAACATACTCTTCATGTGTGCAATGAGATGCTTTTCCCTGTCCTGCTGTGTGCTCTAAAGGAAATATGTGATACAAGGAAGAATAATATACAAAGAAAATAAGATTAAAATAACAATACAAATAAAATATAATATGGGCAATAGAAATAAAAACTACTGATATCTGTAACTATCTATATTTACCTAAAACAATTTACGGTATGATGATGTATGATGAGCAGTGAGGAGTCATGTACAATGTGTAATAGTGACCTGTTAGCGGTTAAGAGTCCTCATTTCACATACGGACTGAACCTATATCTTCGGAACATGGTGGGCTATCTGTATAACATGGTGGCTTTTGGTTTGAATGATGTTTTAATTTTTTTTATGCCTAGGAGTGGAAATAAGCAGCTCTTCAATTTACTCGCAAATGATTGAAGCCGGTTTAAACCAGAACAGCAGTGACCTGAAGGTGAGGCCAACCATTCTGGGCGAAAGGCACGATACCAGCTGCTTAGGCCTGGTGTCCAACATCTTGGCCTCCAATGTCTCCCTGGGTCACGTAACCCGGGCACTGTGCCAGGGGATTGTGGAGAACATAGCCACAATGCTGCCCCCCCAGCTTTTGCTGGAGTCGGGGGTGAAGAGGATAGTGGGTAGTGGCAGTGCTCTCATCCGTAATGAGGTGCTCAGACAGGAGGCAGAGAGGGCTTTCCCATTTCCTGTACAGTACAGTGAAGATGCAGACTCTGCTGTTGGCGTCGCCATGATTTTGAGTGACAGAATGTGATTGACCATTCAGATCAAAATAATGCACACGTTCTGGAATGGTCACTGACTGACGAGCCTACTATCAAGGGTTGATCAGGAATATGCTTTCAGTAATGACATCTGGGTGGTAATTCTAGTGAAATTGCCCAAGATGATGGTTCGTTTACAGGTAATCTGTACACTTTTTAAATTTCAAGACTATGTAGCATTCCAGGATAACACAAGGCTTAATGAATCCTTTAAATAATATTTGTAAAATATGCTGTTGGCTGCAAGATATCACATCGCAATATAGTCGTGATTATATGGTTGGTGCATGTGCGATAATCAACAGGATTTTAGATGACAGGAGGATTAGTTTGGATACCAGCTTTTCTGTACTATACGTTTACTTACACCCACAATTTAGTAAGCAGATTACTAGTATGCTAAAATATTAATGTATTGTGACACCTAAAAGTTAGTAATCTCTATAAATTCAGGGTATCTGTGACGTCCAGGTGCATGAACAGGGAGCATGGATGCAGTATACGGGAGACCGAAATCCAAAACAAAGGGGTGTTATTTCTAGCAGGCAGACAAGGAAGCACACGGTCGACAACGTTAATGACAGACCTGGGGAAACAGACCTAAAGAGGAGGGTCCAGCTTCAGACGCTGTAGAGTGAAGCTCCATCGGAAATACGTCACCTCCACGGGATACACATGATCTCAACTCTGTGTTACAGCGAAAAAACTTAACCTTAACCCTAACCCGAGCTCCACTTTATGTCCTTAAAGATCACTTGTTTCCTATGGAGATGACGTATTTCCAGTGGAGTTCTACAGGCGTCTGCAGCTAGACCCTCTTGGACTTGAACGCGGACTTAAATACAGGACATGACATCAGAATAAACGCAAGACAGTTGGTACGCTGGGACTTCACATGAGGGTAATGAGGTGGGCGTGGCATACACAAGGACTGGACGCGCAGGTCATGACAATATCCTGATATTTATTAAATTTGGTTAGTGGAGCGCCACATACTACTGTTTTGGTATGTCATGAAAGTCATAAGCACTGAGATGGCAGTGAAGAAAGCGAGAGCTCAACAGCCAAATATCTTTTGAAAGCGGAAATATACTAAAAAGCTGTCTGGACAAATGTTTCGCCTGGTCCTGCAGGTGATAATTGCACATACTTCTTTTTCCCTATGAAAATCACGCTGAGTGTGGCTCATGTTTTGTCTGCCATCTGTGCTAATCATCGGGCCGTGCTGTTAATCTCCACGACATTATGGTGTCCTAATGTGATAGGATGCATACTGCTTAACATTGAGTAATTGCAGCTCCCCCGTGAAATTGTGCTGCTTCAAATCAAATTTATTCATACGATTGGATTGCTGTTGTGGAAAGGCCATACGCTGCAGCCTCAGCACTACTTGGAATTGTGTGTCAGCATTCCTCCATGTAAACTTTAGTCGACTGTAAAATATTGACGAAGAGACAAAATAAACTTGACTATACCGCAGGACTGAATTCTCTAATCTGATTTAAAACTATAACACACAAGGGCTTCCGGTTTGTAATGTAGCAAGTGGATGCATACGAGAGAGCTCCCGGGCTAATCATAGTTCATTTTTCTATTAAGTGAAACCTTTTCTTTATTCTAGCCTCTTCATGTGTACAGTAAGTAGTCTGCGCTTTGACTTTTATGTGCAGAAATGAGCTAATCTAATAAAAAAAAAGCAATAGCGCTCACACTCCGGCTGCAACTAACGCAGCTAGTAAGATAGTATCCTCTTTAACCGCTAATCCGCTTACCGTTAGCTCTCCAACAACACCCGAAGAAACCAATACAGCTTTACCGCTTACGATGGACCTATTGTCCGCAGAATTGGTGCAGCTGAGGTGCTTAATAAAGGAGAATGTTTCTTCCCTGATTGGGGAGTTTACAAAGCCACTCCAAACCAATCCTTTTTAGACAAACTCGACAACCTTGAAAACTGATCACGATGAGCTAATCTTTGAATACTAAACATCCTCGAAGGCAGCGAAAATGGTAAGGATCCGATTAAATTCATGTTGGAGTTGCTGATGGAAGTACTGGGCCCCAGGGTGTTTACCGTCTCACCTGATCTGGAGAGGGCAATCCAGTCCTTGACGTTTGGTCTTGGCCAAAGGAAATCCCATTCTGGTTTGCTTCTCCAGTTTCCAGTTGAAAGAGGCCGCGCTGCGTTGGACTAGAAACCACGAGTTGAAGTTTCAAGGTGCCACTATACGGATCTATCAGCACTTTAGCCCAGCGCTAGCGAATAAACGGGCGGCATTCAATAGTGTAAAGCAAGCCCTGTACCAGAAGAACGTTCGATTTCAACAAACATCATTTCTATGGTGGTATTGATATTGGTTCCCTTATGTACGACCTTTTGTATTTGTACAGGGGTTTCACGAATATTTTATTACTTAATCGCCTCCTCTGCTTTCAAAATTTCATCTATTCTGGAGTGTTATTAGGTTTCAGCTTGAACCTGGGAGCCCTCTTGGTTTAAAGGAGGATATATTACCAGAAGTTATAGGAATAGTTTTAAACCTGCAGCTTGCCCCAGTGAGGGGATCAAGTATAGGTAGAGTTCTAATTTTATTTCCGTTTGGGTGGGGAGTAATGTTTATGGTTCGCAAAAATCCAGGGGAGACCCAATCAGCTCTGTTATTTGAATTTTTGAGGGATCTCATTCTCATTACCGTGTACATTGTTATAATCACTTTATTACCGTATTCCAGACATCACCACTATGGGAAGCTTTAACGCAGTGAAAACTGATAAACGATTCATTAGCTGGAATGTTAAAGGACTTAACGGGCTTGTAAAGAGAGTAAAAATATTCAACCACCTTAAGCATTTAAAACCTGACATCATATTTCTTCAAGAAACTCATCTGTTGTTGAAAGAGCAAGTTAGACTTAGGAAACCTTGGGTGGGACAAATTTTTCACTCTAGCCTAAACTCTAAAATCCGTGGCACATCAATACTGATACATAAAAAAATTCAGTTTAGCGCAATTAACACTACCTCAGACTCACAAGGTCGCTTTGTTGTAGTATCAGGACTTCTTTTTCACAAACCAGTTGCTTTGGTTAATGTTTATGTCCCCAATTGGGATGATGAAGAATTCATGGGGAAAATGATCTCTTTAATACAATATTTGAACTCTCGGCAGCTAATATTCGGGGGTGGCTGATAAAGAATTCTGTAAACTAATATCTGAGAAAATTGATGATTTTTTAAAATTAAACAAGAATGATGGTGTTTTCCCTTCACTTTTATGGGAAACACTAAAAGCGGTACTTCGAGGTGAGAGTATTTCATATTCAGCTAGGATTAATAAAATGAGAAGACCCAAACAGGACCAGCTCATATCAGCAATAGCTAATGTCGATGCCCAATACTCCATCTTCCCATCTCCTGAACTCGATAAAAAGAAACTCGATTTTCAAACCCAGTACAACCTTATATCAACTGAAGTATGTATACTATTGATTTCACGTGGTTATTTTTCCGAGTATGGTGACAAAGCTGGCCGTCTTTTGGCACACCAACTTAAGAACCACTCGGTGACTGCAAATCACACAGAAACCAGATGGGGAACTGACTAGTGATCCGGAGGAAACTCATGAAACATTTGTCACTTACTATTCTAACTGTGACCTTGAGAGGTAAAGTGGGCTATCCCACAAAAACAAAGTTTTGAGAAAATGAGCTCCAAAGTTGAAATTTTGTCAAAAAATCAGTGTGCCTATACCCTACAACTGATATATATCATAGGTAGCACAGAGGTATGATTTAGATAGTAACAACTTATCCAATTGAAAATATTCAATAAAAAGGGGGTAGGGGTCAAAAATGTGGGATAGCCCACTTTACCTTTCAAGGGCACAACTTACGCACATCGCATGGGGAGTCAATATGGAACATTTGTTCAATGGTCTCCAAATTCCTTTTATAGGTACAATGCTTAGGACTAGAACAGCACTCCCATTGCAACTAGGCATGGACGATATGACGATATGCAATCGTGAAGACGATCTATGTGTTGACGATCTGCCAAAGCAGAGAGATCATAGAACTGTCTATATGGATTACATTCTATCTGTCTATTGCGGCTCTATGCTCTTCCTAATTTTTTTCCTCAGCCAATGCGCACTATTTGCTAATCCGCTTAATGCCCGCCTTATACATACAGCGCTCAGTTACGTGCAGTTCTCACTCCACCATTTTCTTTGATTCTGAGTGTAGCGGGAAGCGATGGCTGAAAGTGAGAATGTAATGGATGAGTTGGTCCCTAAAAAAACTCTACATCGGTGATATGGAAGTGGTTTGGCTTTTACACAGACAGTAAGGAATAAACAGTCATTATTTGCAAAGTCTGCAGAGAAAAGGTTTGCACGTTTAGTTCTTGTTGATATGTTGTTCTGAAGTAACAAAGTATGTATTTAGCTTTAAATAAACTTGTTGGCAAAATTGCACAAATGGATTAAAATCAGTTCAGAAATGTTCTTTAGCCAAAATCCTGTGTTGTTCTTTACGACTAGATTTTTACAAAGCGAAATACTTTGGTTGTACTGTTCAGTAACTTGAAAAATAGTAAAAAACATCTATATCATTTAAATCATTATAAATACTGTGATAAAATTGAAATCATGATTTAACTGTAAAAAAATCGTGATATGATATTTTTGCCATATCGCCCACCCCTAATTGCAACAAACAGAAATTATCAATGCAAAGCGGTGATTCACCTGGCCCAGACGGCTACCCGATTGAATTTTTTAAAACATTCTCCAAGTTATCAAACATCCTTCTTGATATGTTTATTGAATCCCTTTCTTGTGGGTCATTACCAAAAACACTTACTAAGGCTTCAATCACTTTGTTGTTAAAACCAGGTAAAGATTGCACAGATTGTGGCGCTAGACTCAGTATTATACAATTTAAAGTATTACATAGAACTCACCTTTCAAAAGTCAAACTGCACAAATTCTACCCTAATCTAGATGCTACCTCTGACAGATGCCATAATGCCCCCACTAACTTAATTCCCATGTTTTGGTCATGTCCTGCCCTGACAGCCTATTGGGCTGTAATTTTTTTAAATATTATCAGATGCTCTCAATGTATATCTTCAGCCTGATACATTCACAGCCATTTTAGGTGTCTCTGATGTTATGTGGTTAAGGAAAAGATATAAAGATATCATCGCATTTACAACTCTGTTGGCACATAGAAGAATATTACTCCACTGGAAATCAGCAAACCCTCCCAGATTTTCCTTATGGTTGACTGATTTGTCTCAGTTTATACAATTAGAAAAGATCAAATATTCAGGGGGTCTAGGGATTAATTCTTCTCTGTTTGGGGTCAGATTTTGTCTTATTTGGGTAAGATTAAAACTATGCCCACTATTTCATAATGGTATATAGTCTTTATTTTATTTTTTGGTTGTCTCAGGTTGGTTTTACTGTTTACAGTAATTTTGCTCCTTTTCAGATTCTAACTATTTAGGATGATATTGGAGAAGTTTGTCTTTTGTATCCACTTGCTATTTATGTATTTTTATGTGCATATACATGTGTGACTATGAGTAATAATGTATATCTTTGTATGTATGTTTGGCAATGGATACATATAGGCCAACAATGTACGCGGCTTCCCCTTTTAGTTATTATCTAGTGTTTTTTTTTTTTTGGCTATGTGAGCGAACTCTGTGTTATGTGGAGGGGTGGGGGATTGTTTGCTGTTCATACCAGGTTAAAGGGAAAAATGGGGACATTTCTGCCAAATGCTCATTGTACTCAATCTTATTGACATTTCCAATAAAAAATATATTATAAAACAAAACTTGCTTGATCTTCATGTATTGGTGAAACAGAAATAATAATTATAGTAGGTTAGGCCTCTGTGTCAGTAAAGCCAGAGTGTATGCATAAAGAACAGTTGTGACCCTTCCCTCTACTGTAAGTTGCTTTGAATGAAAGTGGTGGATGAATCGTAATCGTAAGGTTGCTGTTTCGAATCCCATGGACCGCAGACCAGACAAATTGCTATTGGGCCATTGGGCAAAGTCCTTAATCCCCAAAACACTCTAGTGGCAATGGAAAAATGACTGACCCCAAGCTTCACTCTCATCTGTGTGTGTGTGTGTGTGTGTGTGTGTGTGTGTGTGTGTGTGTGTCTCAGTGGAGAGCAAAATGGGATGTACGAAACGATGCATTCCAATGTACCCCGGACTTGTACAAATGGGATGCAAAGTTTAATTTCAGTATTGAGTCAGATCCAAATTAATTTCCATTTTTTCTTCAATAGGGGAGAGCTTTTGAGAAAATGGGCATGGAATGCATCATGTTGTCTGATGAGGAATAGGGAAAGTGATTAGAAAGACAAAAGAATGCATGCAGAGAGTGCGGCTGGGACCCCACAAAGTAGGATGGGGGTGCGGCTGGGACCCTACAAAGTAGATTGGGAGTGTGGCTGGGTCTCTACCAAGTAGGATGGTAGCGCACAAAGGTCTATCCCTGTCCCAGCTCATGTTCTGGCCTCTGTGGTTCCTCTGAACTTTGGGAAGTGGATGATGGGTGCACTTCCTTCTGCAGAAATCTCGGTGGACATGCCCCCTCTTGCTGAACGGGAAGCAAAACTGTAAAAACCAAAATTTCATGATTACCAGACGTGCCATTCAAAGATCAGCGGAGGGAAAACAGCCCGAGGTAAGAAGGAATGCTGGCTTCACAATACCAGTGATTTTTAATCATGCTGGGGGGGCTCCTCTTTAGAAGTATTTAAATTGTATGAGCATTGAATAGCTGATTTTGTGTTGAATGCAGTCTTTAGTCTAGCAACTCAGATAATGGTGGAATATGAAAGGCCATTAGCCCCTTAAGGGATCTATCCCTGCATCAGTGCATTCATCGAGTTAAAGAAAACAAGACACTCATGATATATTTGTCTGAGAAAGATTTTTTTTCCAATTAGGGTATAATATGCACTATGCACATAGGAGATGTATGATGTTTGTTCCTGAGACTCCGGTGTATTGTGGAGTGCCATTAATGTGCAGTAATGCATGGTCAGACTCCCCAGGGAAAATAGGGTTGCTTCCTCTCCATCTCTCCATCATGCTTCCCATCCAATGAAACCTCAGACAGGATTCTTGTGTGCTCTGTAAACACGCCAGCATCCATCTCAGGGTAGGAGTTCTCCACAAGGCTCGGCTATCAGCCTGAGAGGATCCGTTTGGCTCCCTTTGGATTTTAATGCTAGACTTGATCTCTGCACAACAATAAATGGATAATTAGGAACAACAGGAATCGGGGTACAGAGAAACAAAATACTGCTTCATTATAATGTAAGTACATCTGCTTTTTTAATCTCAGAAATGCACTCAGGTGCATGATGCATGCTGTCTCAATTAGCGAGGTGCAGAACCATTGATTATAATATCAGCCTTACAATTACATTTTACTAAGCTTCAAATCAGGTCAGATTCTGAAGCTGGTTAGTGATGTTTAGCTGTCTTTTATATGAGAGAATTTATTTACATATTTTTTCTAAAAAATAATTTGTCATGAAATTGTATAGCTGGTGTAAGTAATACAAGCCCACTAGGAATCAAAGTAGCCTCAATCAATATCACATGACAATATCGATATAATATCTCATTATTTTAAATCAACAGCAGTTGTGTTCACTGTCACTGTACAGTCCTGTTTTGTAACATTTGACAGAGATTTACCAAATACTGAGAACTATGCATGGTGGTGCAGTGGTTAGCACTGTTGCCTAACACCTCTGGGACCCGGGTTTGAGTCTCCGCTGGGGTCACATGCGTGTGGAGTTTACATGTTCTCCCCATGTCGTCGTGGGGTTTCCTCCGGGTACTCCGGTTTCCCCCCACAGTCCAAAAACATGCTGAGTCTAATTGGAGTTGCTAAATTGCCCATAGGTGTGCATGTGTGAGGGCATGGTGTGTGAGTGTGCCCTGCGATGGGCTGGTCCCCCATTCTGGGTTGTTCCCTGCCTCGTGCCCATTGCTTCCGGGATAGGCTCTCGACGCCCCGCGACCCAGTAGGATAAGCGGTTTGGAAAATGGATGGGTGGATGTTACATTATAACATATATTAATAATGGATGAAAGTAACTCAGGAAAATGCCACAGTTGGCGAATACTGTGCTCAGCTTAATAAATATACCATTGGTAGTCTGCATCTCCATCAGTATTGCACTAACATTTACTTAATCTTAAACCAAAATTAGGTTTCTCATTCTCTGTCTTTGTTTTGGTAAAGGATATCGAAAATTTGTCATAAAATGTCACACTAAAATGGAAAATGTGTTACATGAGTTAACCGTGGGAAATGCAGCTGCAGAGTAGCTTATTGGAAATGTGAGAGCAGTAATGAGATTTCCCCTTTCTGGGGTTGCATAAATGTGAAGCAATAACCACTAACCGCAGACGTTGCCCTTGTTTTATTGACCATTTCTTCTTTTCAGAAGAAACAGTTTTTTTTCAATTGAGATTTTTATTGAGAAAAAATTAGCTAGTTGATAGCTTTTATTTATACTCATGTACATCTCCAAACGCACATTTTCTTTTTTTATATAATGACCAAGATGCTGCTTATGTTGTCCTGTTTTGATTGAAACAGAACCCATTTGTATTTAAAGGTCTGCTGATAAACCTCACCACTGCTGCTGTTGGTAGATTAGTAAGCCCTGTTCAAATTGCTTTGGTGCAAAAAAAAAATCACAAGACTGAGCATGTGAATCAGATGGCAGCATCGTCATGACAACAGGACAAATTAAAGGAAAACAGACAGGTCTCGGGCAAAAGGGCGCCCCCTAAACTGTATACACCCATGTGGTCAGGCCTTTTCCTTTGGCAGACAAACCTTAGGGTTCTTGGTGCTGGCAGGACTAACATTGAAATATGCAGCCAAAGTGGGTGAGTAAGACTTCAGGGAGATAGACAGCACTGTGCAAAAATAAAAAAAAAAATTTTTTGTTAGAAAGCGTACATGTGATCTGAAATTAAATCAGAATGCATCATTGGATTATATGCAAAGAAAAAATAACACAATAAAAAACAAGAAAGTCTGTTCTTCAAAAAGTTAATGATACCTTGTGAGATGGGTCAAAGAACGTTGACCATCTTCCCAAACCTCTCCTCAGGGGCACCTCAGCCATTCCAGGTATTTATCTAATTTTCCCACCAGCTCTCATAATTACTTAATGTAATTAGCTAAATAACCTGATATGGTATTGATTAGCCAAACATGGCATGCTAGTGGTCGAGTCGACAAATACACAGGTATATTGTTGTCTGATGAGGAATAAGGAAAGTGACCACATGATTAGGAAAGATAAAAAAGAATGCATGCCGAGTGTATGGCTGGGACCCTACAAAGTAGGATGAGAGTGTGGCTGGAATGCTGTAACATTTGCTGCAAATACCAGGGTGACTCTAAGAGAAGTTTTGTAATGGTTAAGCTAACATACTTGACAGACATTATATTATAGTTTTACACCACCATGAAGATCATTTAAATATAATTTTCCTTAAAACAAGTTCATGTCAGTAAAACCCAGACCAAGAGAGCCAACCATCAAAACTGAATAGGAAAAAAAACAATCACCCATATAAGTATGCACAGCTATGATGGTATCCAACATGTTTCTAAATACTGCTCTCCCTTTTGCAACCTCAAAAAGTGAACATTCTTGTTTTTAGAAAGATTTCGGCCATCTTTTAACTATTTATCCTGGTTAGGGTTTCAGGGGAGCCTGGAGTTTATCCAGGCAGCTCAGGGAATTTACATTACATTTATGTTGCAGATGTTTTTAATCAACATACAACGGAGAAAGCAGGGTCAGCCAATCCCTCAAGCAATTGGGAATTAAGGGCCTTGCTCAGGGGCCCAGGGCTGAATTTACTCCACTGGTAACCTTCTGATCACAGGCACAGCATCGCAACCTAATGATCCACACACCACACCCTGGGGGAACAAGCATGAATAACATGCCAGTCTGTTGCAGGGCACTTACACACACTAATGGGCAATTTAGGGACCAGTTAGCCTCACAGCATATTTGGGCTCTGGGAGAAACCCACAGGCCAGGGGGAGAACATGCAGAATCCACATGCACAGAGCAGAACCAGGATTCGAACCCCAGTTGTGGAGGGGTCATCTACTTGCCCTCCACAAAAGCATTAATTTTGGTTTTATTTTGTATAAATAGTTTCACTGATTGTTCTGTTTTTGCTATTGGTTTTTCTATCAGTAATAATCACTCTGTGTCATCTGTCAATGGGAATCTTTCGTTAATCATTCAGGCTGGTCTCGAGCTGCAAGGAGCCTGTGATATACTTTGACTTTTGTTTTCTTTGACTGTACCTCCCCAGAGCGTCACAGAGAGGAGGAGGGATGGATCAGACAAACATCCTAGAAATGAAACCCTTTTCCCTGGAGACGGATGACCGGAGTGCTGAGGAGAGGTCTCACTGCAAAGAGAAAACAAAAGGCTGGCCCTTTAAGGGTGGCAGAGTGGAGAAGATCCCCATGGATACGAGTTACCTGGAGGAAGTGGTCACACCCAAAATTCGGTTCAATTTGAACTTTGACAGGTGTGCTCCTTGCATTTTTATAGTATGCCCAAACACCTCACTCCTGTTAACAACTGAATGGGAAATTTCCAAAACTTACTCAGGCCATTTTTGTGTGAGACTGCCAATGACCAGATGTCAGGCTTTCCCATCATAAGTCACAGTATTGGGAACCAAAACTCACTCAGTTCTTATTTAACCCAAGCAAGAAATTTCATTAAATTTCCAAAACTCATACAGTATGTATCCCAGGAACTGAGCGATTTGCTCTTCAATTTTGCTTTTCTAGATTTTGCTCACTAATTTTAATTACCAATGATGTTTTAAACCACAGAATTGATATTTTCTGTTATCTACAGGAAATTAAGGGGATGTGAAGAAATAATAAATCAGGAAAATGCACAGAAATTTGGCATTAACACCTTATTTGCAGCAGTGTCGAGTGGGGACATAAGCAAGCTGCGGGGGCTGCATGAATACTTGCAGCACACGATGAAACACTTGACAAATTCCGAATGTAAGCGAGCTTCCAGCTCTACCCTCTTCAGCATCCATTGTTCTGCAGCTGCCGAATTAAACTGACAGGACATGGAATTCCCAGTGGTGAATTTTTTTGTTTTGTTTTGTTTCTGCAAAACCTCTTGCAAGTAGAGTCAGAAGATCATAGCTAGATAGCTGGTTAGCAGAACATGCTGCTTAAGCATCTCTAAACCTAAATAACCCTAAATAAGGAACATGTTTATTTATTATTTAGTGGAGGGTGCTGTACTGCTAAATGCATGGTTTGAGTGGTGCAAAATACCACCACTGGAAATGTCCTACCTGTAAAAGATTGCAAACAAAGTCATCCCACGTGGACTGTATCCTTGCATTGCTGTTGATTGAGTCCGCTAGTCCTTTGGCAGTGAATAGCATAATTTGTATGCCATAATTTTCCCTTATTTCTTAGCATTTAAAATGATTTAATTTATGTCCTGACTCAATATAGGTGTGTAAATTTTGACAGCAGTAAACTGTACTCTTTGCGAGCATTTATTTACCAGTGCTTCTGATTATTTTCCTTGCTTTAGATGAGTCACATGGCAAAAACGCCCTTATTAAAGGGCTCCTAAATCTAAAAAATGGCAAAAATGACACCATAGAGTTTCTTCTTGACATTGCGGAGAAAATGGGAGACTTGAAGGAATTTGTCAATGCAGCGTACACAGACACATACTACAAAGGTGAGCTCTGCCTGAAACATGACTTCCGTAGTATTTTCTTAAACCCTTCATGATGCTATACATTGTATATTTCACTGGATTTCCCTTGGTAGACCTTCCTGTTCGTGTCTTCGGCCGATACAGGGCAAACTGCACTTCATGTTGCCATTGAGAGAAGGAGTGAGTTCTTCGTCAAGCTGCTGGTGCAAAAAGGAGCTGATGTTCATGCCAGAGCCTGTGGGAAATTCTTTCAGGCACACGATGGACCAAATTTCTACTTTGGTATGTAGGGCACCATGATGAGGGATGATCAGAGGTATAAAAAAATCCATGAGATTTGTTGGGTTTCACGTACAATGCGAGCATCTGCACTGTCAGAAAAAAAGTGTAACAGTTTGTACCTTTGCTTGTCAGTGGGGCTGTAACCTCGAGGGTCTGCCAATTGTACCCTTAGCTTTAGGTACTTGTACCTTTGAGCAGACATTGACTGTGAAGAAGATTTTTTTTACCATTAGGGGAACATTAATCATGTTTGTACCCAGGGGATGTTCCTCAGAGTCCCAAGCCTTAAATTTGAGTCCTGTACTTTAAATTTAATTAAAAAGTACATTTGGCTTCAGGGAGAGTACAACTGGCACTTGACGGTATAGCCTCAGTGACAAGGTACAAACTGGTACTATTTTTCTGACAATATGGGGTTTTTGCCTAAACATTATTCCTGAACCATCTGTCACACAGGTGAGCTGCCACTATCACTGGCAGCCTGTACCAATCAGCCAGCCGTTGTTGATTTTCTCATCGATAATCCGTACCAGAAGGTGGACATCATGAAGACGGATTCCCAGGGCAACACTGTGCTACATGCTCTGGTCCTGGTTGCAGACAAAGACAACACTGACTTCATCGTAAGGATGTATGATCATATCCTCACTATATCAGCAAAGCTTCACCCAGAGACCAAGCTAGAGGACACTGAGAACCATGAAAAGTTGACGCCACTCAAACTCGTGGCCAAGAGAGGCAAAATTGAGGTAAATGTCTTGTCTGCTTGTGTTTCTTTTTGTCCTCGAGTGTGTCTCTTTATACAACATAACTTTCAACATCTAAACAATCCATCCTTCTTGACTGCATAACCAATGAGGACGTCCAAAGCTGTCTGTCCACCAGTCTACCCATCCATCCATCCACCCATCTATCCATCCATCCATCCATCCATCCATCCATCCATCCATCCACCCATCTATCCATCCATCCACCCATCCATCCATCCATCCATCTCAACGAACTAGGGAAAGAAGGAATCTGTGGCATTATCTTCTCAAGTTCTTCACATTTGTTTCCAGCTGTTTCAGCACATGATACGCCGCAAGTTTGATGATAAGCAGAGTGTCCACCTATCCCGCAAATTCATAGAATGGGCATATGGTCCCGTCCAGTCATCCCTCTATGATTTGACTTCATTGGACTCCTTCGAGGCCAACTCTGTCCTGGAAATCATTGTCTACGGAAGTTTGATTCCAGTATGTGGGTGAAAAATCTCTTTTTTTTACACACAGTAATAACAATAATAATAATTATTATTATTATTCTTCTTATTATTATTATTGATAGTTTATTGCTCCACGTGGGGAAGTTCTCTTTACACCTCCCCCAACTGGCTCTCTGTAGGCCGCAAAGGGCAGCCACTTGTTGTGGCACCCAGGGAGCTGGGGGTTAAGAGCCTTGCTCAAGGACCCACAGATGTGACAAGATAATCGGTCCCTACTCATATCCATAGCTTATCCATAATTTTCTTCGCAATGTAATTAACCTTCAGCATAGTCATTCATCTCACATGATCTTATGGTTTCAGAATCGCCTCAAGATGCTTCAGCTGGAGCCTCTCTGCAGGTTGCTTAATGACAAATGGGAAAAGTTCGCTCGATGGCTATTTCTCTTCAAATTCCTCATCTACCTTGTCTACTTAGGGATCTTCACCGCAGTTGCTTATAACACGAGGATGAAGCCGGTAAGGTGCTGAGTGATTCCTCTCATACTGAATTGATAGCCACTTCTAACTTATTTATTTATCATTTGTCGTGTTCTGTCAGAATGACAGAAGGCTTTACCCAGATTGCTCCTGGGCTGCTCAGTAGGTCTCCAGAGCAGAACATCCACAGGCCAATATCTTTTTCTTACATGACATTTAAAATTATTTATCCTATAAGCTTAAAAGCATCTTAAGACACGCAACATCCTCAAAAAGGCTAACTGCTAATTGTATGCTACCAAAAATTGTAACAATGTGTGTATTGCAGCAGTCATCATTTTCCAATGAAGAGACTGATGTGGATTATGTCTACCTCACTGGCCAAGTGATCTGTTGCGTTGGAGCGCTTTGTTTCTTTTTTAAAGGGGTACGTCAGGCATATTTTTCAATTTCCATGAAATAACATGCAAAAATCCCTGTAAAATGTATGGCTGAGTCTGAATTGGAAGTGAGCTGAAACTAGTTTGTGGATAAGCAGGATATTTGTAGATATTTGTGTTAGTGGTGCTATGCCATAAGGTGTCCACCTGGGTGCCCTCTACACATCCCTGCATACACCCCACATGCTCAGTATTAGGGATGGGCGATATGTTGAGTTTTTAAGATATATTGATATGTTTTCAAATGAGATATAGGATGAGAATATCCACCCATCCATCCATTTTCCAAACTGCTCATCCTACTGGGTCGCGGGGGGACCAGAGCCTATCCCGGAAGCAATGGGCACGAGGCAGGGGACGGATGAGAATATTGTTTATATCAATATAGTTTGTGTTGCTTTAAAATTATACTCACAAAGCACCTGTTCTGTGGATTTGTCCTACTCTGCCTAGTTGTTCTACTGTAGCCTGTTTCAACAGATATATCTATTGATCGGTGCTACCCTACCAAAAAATGCTACCATAGTTTTTACAGGTTGAAACTGAAAGAGGATGGTCCAAAAATAATAAATAAGTAATTAATAAAAAAAAAAACACAAACTAATGTCATGTAAACAGACATCGTGGCAATCTGAAATACCTTATCATATAGTATTACTAGTGTTAGAACTACAGGTACTACATCTCGATAGACTGAAATACTTTATCAGGGCATCCTACCTTCATACAATACATGGGTAGCCAATTTCAGTAGATTAAAATACTTTATAGGGATGTGCTGTTATAAATATGCGAGCAATACTGACACAGTATATAGCCTACAAGACTCATGTCAAGTGATTTGACATACATCTGATGGTGAAGTGTGATAAATGTATTTAGTAAAATATTTAAAATGTATGAAGCTTGAAAAATGCACATATAACATTAATTATGCAAGACTCAGCTGTAACTCCAACGCAAGGTAGGATAGATCGATAGGCAGCTCTTCAAGCACGAAAAGGCCATGAATTTGCTGTGCACATGCACAGTACCCAAAGGTAGGACGTTTCAGTAGGTAGGATGAAATGTAGGAACACTGCCAATTCACCTGTTTCTCCTGTCCCTGTCTGTCTCTCGCACAACTGCACCCTGCCCTGCCCCTCCCCTTCTCAGAACACAACCCGCCCCCCCCTCACTCATAGGTCCTACATGCAGCAACAATATAGGGACAGACACAGACAGGAGGAAAGCTAGCAAAGAATAATATATGCCGGTGCTTTATTTTTGAGCCATTTTTTCATGTACATGTACAGCTGTCTGTTAAAAATGCCTGTGTGATATTGGGCACATTTGGTTCTGACTAGGAACTCTCTATTTGTTATTACTTTATTGGAAAAAAAAATCGAGACATATATTGTATATTGCGTTTCAGCTAAAAAATATCGAGGTCTGATTTTTGGTCCATATCGCCCAGCCCTACTTGGCACCCTGCCAATGCTGCTGGAGAAGAAGCAGAGGGACCAGCCTCTGTGTCCAGTATGATGGGGTGTGGCCTTCCTTGAACCCAGATCCCTGTTGCCACTCCCTTTAATATATTTTTACTTTATTATATATGACTGTAATATTTAAGTAAAGAGGCAGGCACCAGTAATTTCAGTTTAGTTCATAAAAGTAAATAGACATCATTATTGTGGTTTCTCCTTACTTGGTTGCCCATTTTTTTTTAAAGAGAATGTTGGCATTTTTTTTGTTTCTTGTGAAAAGTCATGGAATGATTCTGAGCATACATTCGATTTAAAAAGAAAACATCAAAATTCATGAAAACATGGTAGTTGCAGTTTTAGTCTGGGACATGCTGCCTTTGAATCAGCTCATTTCCAAAACTTACAAAGCCTATGATCAATCATCATAGCTTGAGAGTTTTTACATATTGAATGTGTTTATGACATAGACCTTTCTCATGTAAAGTTATCAGAACTGAAGAGAAAGCGCCCGAATCTGCAGACTCTGCTGGTGGATGGGTACAGCGAGATACTTTTGTGAGTTGTCAGTAGATTTGTGAGCTTTAAGCAAGTTGCATTGGCATCATGGTCTGACCACTATGGGCTGGGCAGAATCATCAGTGAGATGAGTCTGGGAGTATGTAACAAATCAAAAGTTAGGCTGGAATTACCTACCATAAACTTGCCATATTTTTTCATCAAGATTCTAAGTGATGAAGTGCTCTGCTCCTAGTTTCATACAGGCCATCCTCTTCATCATCGCGGCAGTCCTTTACTGCTGTAAAAGGCAAGAATACTTGGGCCTCCTGGTGATCAGTCTTGCCCTCAGCTGGATCAATTTGCTGCACTTCTCCCGAGGTTCCAGACATATGGGGATCTACACAATCATCATACAGAGGGTACATCTCAGAGTGGTCTAAGTTGTCCATTGTAGAGTCATATCTTTGTACCACTTTGACATTTCATCAGTCACTTTTTACGTCTCCCTTGTCTCGTCAGATGATCCTCAGTGACGTTTTGCGCTTTCTGTTTGTCTACATTGTCTACCTTTTTGGATTTTCAGCAGGTATCTGTCTCTTTCATTCTTCATCTATTATCTTAGTTCTCAAGCAACAACCTTGTATTAAGTAGCCCTACGTAAGACTTTCATAATGCTTTCACAACTTATGTACCAGTTATACATTTTCTGTGGTATTCATTACTGTAGCACACAACTTACAGAGCTGTGTTCTGTAGGGCATTTTACCTAGTCTAACTTTTAAAATGGACATAAGGATTGGTTGCTGACTAATAACACATAATGATTATATCAACAGCTGTGGTGACGCTGCTGGATGAGCCCCCACCCCCTAAACTTCACCGCAATAGCTCATCAAGGTCCTTTTTTACCCCAGTAGACGAATCTGTTGACTGTAAGAAACCCACCTTTAAAAGCCTCTCCTTCACCACTCTGGAGCTCTTCAAGTTTACCATAGGAATGGGTGACTTGGAGTTCACCGAGAACTACAAGTACAAAGAGGTTTTCTACGTGCTGCTCATCTCCTACATTGTCTTTACCTACATCCTGCTGCTCAACATGCTCATCGCCCTGATGAACAGGACTGTGGAGCAGCTGTCTGAAGAGAGCTTAAACATCTGGAAGCTTCAGGTAAGCAAAGGCACCACAACCCAATGACAGATCACTCACTAGTCCTCTTCATATACTACTATGCTGGTTTTATGACCACAAGCATAAAACCGGCATAATAGTATTGGAAGAGGACTGGTGAGTCATCTGCCATTAAGTTGTGGTGGACCAGGGGACAAATGGACTTTTTTTTTGGTCTCCTCAGAGAGCAATCACCATCCTGGACCTGGAGAGGACTTTACCCTCCTGTCTGAGGAAGAGACTGCGTTCTGGGATGGAGAAAGACCTGGGCAGGAAGCCTGAGACAGACAAGCGCTGGTGCTTCAGGTGAACAACCAATGTGGATGCAGCCATTTAGACTCAAAGATTAAAATGAAGTCACAATCTAGGAAGCTTCACTGACAAACAACTAGAAATGGGCAGTCATGTTCTTACAGACAAAATCAGTTTCATTTTTATACTTGTATAGCGTACAGTTAGAGTTATTTCATGTATTTTTTAGGTCTCTACTGCTAAAACTCTACCAGATGGATATTAATAGACCTTGCATCTATTTTCACACCAGTGAAAGTACGGGACAGTATGTGAAATATAACGTTTCATTTTGTTATTTCAGTGTGGAAGAAATCAACTGGAACAAATGGGAGAGCGACCTCGGCATCTTAAACGAAGAACCCGGGAGCTGTCAGAAAATGATGCATTTCCCACAAAACAAAGACATGCAACTCAATTAAGTGGATGGGGGGAGGGCAGGAGTCAGACTTTGGTAGATCCATTTGGGCCCGATCTATAACATTTGGAAGATTTCAGCAAAACCTGCAAAGAGTCACGGCATTAACTTTAATGTTATTGGCAGTTAGTGAAAGCAGATGGAGAAAGTCCATTTAGGTGATATATTGAGTAGCAGTGATTGTTGTGCAGTTACAGTCTTTGGTCTATTTTGTAATGAGTGTCTCATTCAAGAAAAAGAAAAATTCACCTTTTTATATGAGAACACAAAATGCTCAGTTTCCTCCACCCCAGTACATCTCAGAGCCGCTGTGTTACGTGCCGTAAGGTGTTGGGGAGGGGTTGCCCTGCCGATCCTGATCGTCGCCCAGCTCCCTTCGACTCTGCCTCCCGGACCTGGCCACGCCCCGATCTTCGACGTTACTTCCGCTTCTATGATTGAAAAAGCCGTGGCGGGAGAGTAGCAGGAGCTCTGCTCTTGGTTGGTTTGTATGTGGTTTGCTTGCATGTTGATTATTGGTGTATGACAGTTTTGGTTTCCTGGTTTTCGTCTCTTGCTTTGCCCTTCTGTACCTTTGCCTTCGGTTTTGACTGCTTTCTGGTTTTGATCTCTTACCTTCTTACTGACCCCTCTCTTTGCCTTGCCCCTCGGATACTGTGTTTCGGCTTTGGTGTTTCCTGTATGTTCGTGTCTGTTAAGTGTGTAAGGAGTGACTGCCCATTTGTTTTTCCGTGTGGTTTACTGTGTTTTTTGGTGAGGGAGTCAGAGTTACTTTTGTCATTTTGTTTTCCCGTTTTCTTTTCGTTTAGAATTAGCTTAGTTGAGACGTGTTCGTTAGTGCTGTTTGTTTATTGTTTTGGCCGTGTCACTCCGGAAGTCTGTTACCCTACTGTTTGTGAAAGTGTTGTTAATAAATATAAAAAAATACAAAAAAAGATCCCTCTGTGTCCCGTGTTCCATTTTCCCATCCCTTGGTTGTCTCGTTTTCCCCTCTCCTTTCCCTTTACCTTTCTGACGGTCCTCAACCCTAGACTGAGGATCGTAACACACTGATACCTCCTGTCTTGCTGTTAGGTTGAAGAAACTGTTAGTAATCATTTGTTATCATTTCTGTATAATCAGCAATGAGTGTAAATATGTATATACATTATTTTGTTTTCCTTTACCTTCATACTTTAGATTATATTAGTTTACACGTATCCTGAGCACGTGTTTAAATAGTTGTCCACCTGAGTAAAACCAGAACTTCTTCTTACTCTCACAGTCCTTTCTTTGTTCTCACTCCAAGACCCCTGCCCCCCATTGACTATAAAGGTGCCAAGGGGAACCACCCTTTGTAACACATTCCTTTGTAGCCTAGCATGCAGAGAGTGTGGTTACCCTTGTGCAAGTAAAACTCTAAGTGTGTTGTCTCGTAATTAATGGTGTGTACAGAGTTGGAGTGGAAAGCCTGTCGCTTTCTCCAACATATACTGTATTGTAGTTTGGTCCTGTGTGCAGAGTTGGAGTGGAAAGCCTGACGCTTTCTCCAACATATAATTTGGTCCTTCGAGCCGGATCCGAGGACACCTGACGACATCGCCAGCACGCCGAGAGGAGCGACACTGAAGCCTGCCGGCAGCCACTCGGAGACGGGTGCAAAAAAGACCTGTGACGTGAATTCGTCATCAGGCCGGTGGTTAGAACTGCGCTCGACGTCTGGTGATGTCTGACGGACCTCGGTGGCGGAACACAGGCACACGGGACAGGTGAGACAACAAAGGTTATTCAGCGAAATAACCGGGTCAATTGACGTGGGTTAGGCTTAGCCGTAATTAAGCAGAAAAGGGGTTAGGCTTAGCCGTAATTAAGCAGAAAAGGGGTTAGGCTTAGCCGTAATTAAGCGAAATATGAACATGCATGTATTGTGTGAATGACTGGACTAAGACTGTTATAGAGGCTTAGAGTTGCTTCTGTCAGTCCATTTCTTATTTTGCCTGGTGGGAAAGAAGTACTGGTGATTGAAGGATCAAGGACGGGTTTCATCCCTGAAAACCAATACCGCTGCACGAACAGCGTGTAGTAGAAGGCCGTATTGGTGTCCTCCCATATATCTCGTACCAGTGAATTTCCACCCAGGACCTGTGTAGTGCGGAGACGGGAAAGAAAAAAAATGGGAAAGAATCAGAGTAAGAGGATTGAACTAGAGGGAGATGAGAAGTTTATGGAAGGATATAAACCAGGTTCAGGACAAATAAGTAATCAGAGGTGGAGGAAAAAACATGGGTTTGAAGGGAAACTCCACACTCCAGATATCTTAAAATTACAAGGAAATTTAAGACTAGAAATGTTACAAACCTTGAAGAAAGGAAAATTGGAGAAAAGGAAAAAAGAATATAAGTATTCAGATAATTGGTTGGAACAAAGTAAGTTAAGAGATGTACGTAGAAAGCAGAAAAAGGATGATAGAAAGGATAAATTAACTGCAGCCGCTCTAGTCACTTTAGATGAGACGGTGGCCAAAATAAAACATAGAGAAAATAGACCACCAACACCACCACTATTGCCTGCCCCCATGCAACCCGTAGATAGAAGGGAAATAAAACAACCATCAGCTACGGGCACAATACCAAAGAAGCCATCAGCTCTTCCTTCTTCCCCCATTATAACTAGGAGTAGAGATCCTACGTTATACCCTGTGCGCGATCTAGCTACTGCTAAGGTTCGATGGCATCCGCGAAATGAAGGCATTGATATTGATAGTGAAGAGGAAGAAATAGAATTACAATGCCCCCTAGTGGAGGTGGCAAACCCTAATAGAGAGCCAGATGGAGGACCTGAAACAATGTTAGTCTATAGACCATGGACAGCTGAAGATAGAACGGCAGCATTAAAGGGAATACCTCCTGTTGATGAAGGGGTACCAGAATTTTGGACAGCAATATTGGAACTACAGAGCAGTTTTCACCTGAATGGTAGAGAAATGTTCCAGTGTTTAAGACAGCTGTTCAATCATAAATGGGGAAGAGTAGCAGGAGACTTTACTGGTCATGGACCAGACAATCAACCACTTGCACATAATTCACAAGCTCTGCAACAGAGTATGCAGCAATTACATGGAAGGATAGAGACAGTGTTTATGAGACGAGCAGATTATGGTAGAATTGCACAATGCAAGCAAAAAGATGGAGAAGAGCCAGAGGATTTTATGGATAGGATGAGAGTGGTGTTTAGAGGGAATTCAGGAATTCCTTATAATGAGGAAAATGGAGGAGTTTATCAGCAACAGTTAAAACGTGCGTTCATCACAGGGCTAAAACCTGAACTGAAGAGATACATAGATAAACATTGGGTACATCAGAATACTGGTTCAGTACAGCAAGCCCTAGAATATGCCCAACACGCCCATACAGCACAAAAACAGAAATCAGACGCAGTGTTTGCTGCTAATGATACTGTTGCAATAATACATATGAATCCTCCGGGGAGGGGAGGGTTCAGAGGAAGGTCACGAGGTCGAGGAAGGGGGAGAGGTGCTTTTAGGAGCAATCAGCGAAATTTATTACAGCAAGATAACACTTGCTGGACATGCGGAAAACTTGGGCACTTAGCTAGGCAATGTAGAACCAAGTTTATAAACAACCCAAATTCCACAGAGAATCAATGACAATTAGCCTGTGAACTATCAAAAGAGCCAGATAAGCTGCAAAAACAGGATGAGACAGAAGAGATAGATTTGCAAGCAGTTTGCCAACTGCTAGCACTAAAACAACTTGAAGAACTACCAAAACGAAGGCTTATTATAAATGGGAAAATATATGAGTGCCTATGTGATACCGGAGCCTGTAGAACAGTGTTAACCACTAGCCCTCCAAGGGTTACCTTTTCTTCGTCCTCCATAAATATCCGAACTGCAGGAGGCCAAGCTGAAAGTCATCAATTGACAAATCCAGTTAGCATAAAAGATGAGGAAACAGAGTTAGAATGTCACGCCCAAGTGCTAATAAGCCCTTCATGTCCAGTCAATCTGTTAGGAAGGGATCTTATGATACAAATGGGTATTAGTGTGATTGCAACACCCACTGGCATGAAGGCTATAGTAGAAAAGCAAACTTTCGTGATACATGGCATGTCAGCTCCACAGTATTATTGGTCCCTAGATCTGGGGGGGACAGCACAGACACGTGAAATATTGAGAAAAACTAGAGAAAAGCAGTCCCCTAAACAAACCCAGTTCATGCCTGGCGATGCCTTACACGTCACTATGTGGTACAAAGGCACCCCAGGACCAGATTATGCCTATGACAAAACGTTTCATGCCCTTCAAGACACTTGTATCACCTTACAACATATATATGTTAACTCCACTACTGGCTTTTCTGCTGCTTCAGTCATCTTATCTAATAAACAACAGGCTGTGTTCAGAGGGGAAACACCACACGTATCTCTATCAAAACCACCTCAGATGCAGTGGAGGGACGTAGAGATGTTCTTACGAGATTCCATGCACAGTTACAATGACTACCAACCCGTACCTGGCTCCTTTTGGAGCTATGACAAAAAACACAATGTGTGGCGGTTTCCTTTGGGATGGAGAGTTCAAACCACTCTCACCACACACTTGCAGGACCCAACCTGACAAATTTTTCCAACCCTGGAGGAGGGATCATGTCCAGATCTAGATCGCCTCCCGGAAGGGTTGTGGTCGTCCTCCCCCACTGATGTAGGACTGGTAAAGGGGTTCCCACCATACAAAGTAATTGTGAAATCAGAACACCGCCCGGTAGTTAGACAATACCCGTTAAAACCTGAAGCAGAGAAAGGTATAGCCCCTGTAGTGCAGGATATGTTGGCATCAGGAATATTGCGAGAGGCTCCTGAGGCCACTTGCAATACTCCTATATTCCCCGTCCAGAAGGGACATACAGGGAAATGGCGCATGGTGCAGGATTTAAGGCCAGTAAATGAAATAGTACAACATGCTGCACCAGATGTGCCTAATCCACACCTTTTGTTAAATTCCTTGTCCCCTGACAAGAAGTATTTTTCAGTAGTGGATCTGAGTAATGCCTTTTTCTCAGTACCACTACATCCTGATTCACAACACTTATTTGGTTTCACTTATAAAGGACATAAATACACATACACTAGACTCCCTCAAGGGTTTTCAGAAAGTCCACATGTATATACAATGGCACTACGCTATTCAATGAGTTCCTGTAAAATACCATCCCATAGTCAAGTGCTACTGTATGTAGATGATATATTAATTGCTTCAGATACAAAACAGCATTGCAAAGAAGCCACACTGTTAGTGTTACAGCATTTGTATGATACAGGACATAAAGCATCAAAACAAAAATTACAGTATTGCAGAGAGGAAGTTATATATCTTGGACATAAACTCTCCCAACAAGGTCGATCGTTATTAGAAACTAGAAAACAGGCAATACAAGAGGCACCAAAGCCAAAGACTAAACAGCAAATGATGTCCTTCTTAGGACTTTGCAATTATTGCAGGGAATGGTTACCTGATTATGCTGCACTCGTTCAACCTTTACAAACCCTGATTTATGGGAAGGACATGGCACTGAAAGATAAAATTCAGTGGACAAAAGAAGGAGAATTGGCATTCACAAACTTAAAAATGATGTTACAAACTAATGTGACACTTGCTCTGCCAGATTATCAACAACCATTTACCCTATGTGTTGATGCAAATCAAGGGTATATGAAGGCAGTATTAACACAGCCATTCGGCGCAAAAGAGAGGCCATTAGCGTTCTATTCTAAACGATTAGATGCAGTGGCAGCTGGTTTTCCGCAGTGTTTGCAGGCATGTGCAGCTGCTGCAGAAGCAGTGAAATTATCAGCAGAATTAGTGTTGTGTCACCCACTCACTTTGAAGGTGCCACATTCAGTTTCTTTAGTTTTACTGCAGACGCCACTGCCATTCCTCACACATGTTAGACATCTGACCCTAGTCTCACTCCTGCTTTCACAGTCAAACATCACAATACAGCGATGTGGTCCTCTCAACCCTAGCACCCTTCTTCCGACAGCGGAAGATGGAGAACCACATTCATGCAAAGCAGTTGTGGAAGAACAAACCAAACCAAGAGCAGATATTTTACAGACCCCAATACCAGATTCAACGGTTGTTTTTGTAGATGGATCAGCATCAAAAAATGACATGGGGAAGAACAAGGTCGGATATGCTGTAGTTACATCTACTGAAGTGTTAGAGGCCGATGCACTCCCCCCTGCTTGTTCAGCACAAGCGGCTGAACTCTATGCTGTAATTAGGGCATGTGAGCTCTTCAAAAACAAGCCACTTACAATATACACTGATAGTCAATATGTGTTTGGAGCTGTTCATCACCATGCAAGAGTGTGGAAAAATAGAGGATTCAAGACATCGCAAGGAACATCTTTAACTCATACGAACCTATTACTCAGGTTGTTAGATGTTGTGCAATTACCAAACTGCCTTGCGATATGCAAATGTAAGGCACACCAAACTGATGCTTCCGCAATAGCTAAAGGAAACAGTTTTGCGGACATGACGGCAAAAAGTGCTGCACAAAAACAACCTGCCTTAAATGTTACAGATGTCTTGTTGATAGATAGTGATGTACTATGTGATGCACAGACTCATGCACCTAAAACAGAAATACAGAGCTGGATTAAGAGAGGAGCAATACAACAAGGGAAAACTTATTATATGAATGACAAGCCCATCCTACCAAAAAATTTATACAAGACAGCTGCCTTAGTGAGCCATGGAAACACCCATGTCTCAACAGGAGGGATGGTACATATTATTCAACAATACTTTTATACTATAAATTTTTCTGATTATGCAAAACAATTTTGTCGAGCGTGCTTAATTTGCTGTAAACACAATGCACAAGGCAACATAAGGCCAAAACGTGGCCAGTTTCCCGCAGCTGAGTATCCATTTCAAATTGTACATATGGATTTCATTGAATTATCTTGGTCACAAGGGAAGAAGTACTGTCTAGTCATTATAGACACCTTTTCTAAGTGGGTAGAAATATACCCTGTAAAACACTGTGATGCAATGACCGTTGCAAAATGTTTGGTAGGCCATTATTTCCCTACCTATGGCATACCTCATATTATAAGATCGGACAATGGGACTCATTTTGTGAATCAAACCATGTCCCTTTGCTCACAAGCACTCGGGTTTACGATCAAAAATCATTGTGCTTATCACCCCCAGAGCGCAGGTTTAGTGGAGAGAACTAACGGCACCATTAAAACAAGGCTCAGAAAGACAGTGGAAGAGACAAAAAGACCGTGGCCAGAATGTTTGTCTCTAGTAAAATTATGGATGAGAATAACTCCCACTCCTGCAGGATTGACACCATTTGAAATAGTGTATGGTAGACCGTTTCCCTTAGCAACCGAAATGAGTGATATAGGAAAAGCAGACAGAGAAAATACGTTAGCCGATTGGATGCGTAAGCTATTATCATCACAACAAAAACATAACCCCAGTAGTCTGCCAGTAAATTCTGTTTCTGTTCAACAGGATAATCTGCAGCCAGGAGATTGGATCCTGGTCAAGGTCCTGTTGCGAAAGGATTGGAGCACGCCTCGGTGGGACGGACCCTATCAAGTCCTGCTCACAACACCAACAGCGGTGAAAATAGCAGAGCGACCTTCCTGGAGACATAAGAGTCACTGTAAGCCCATCAAGCCCGTATCAGAGACCTCTGTACCTTCGGAGTAGCAGTGGAAGTCCGCTACAAAGGCGCAGCAATCAATAGGATACTGACGTCTCAACCCGGTGAAGAAAACAGCTGATCTGCACTCCATTTAGAATGGCTCTGATTGGGTGGGGATGTGGTAAGGTAACTCTCGGTGTAATTCTCTTTATGGGATTTGTTGGTCTGCTTCTGCACTCACCAGAGCAGGTGTTTCGCCCACCTAGATGGACACATGACGGCTCCCACCTGAGACCCATCCTTTCCTACAAAACTACTGGTACCGTTATGTTTATGATTCAGCAAAGAAAGACAATTTAACTAATTGTTATGTCTACACACTTTTAATTCTGTTTTTCTGCTATACACTGCAGAAGAACGAATGGATTTACTAACCTTGTCTAGCCCTCTTAATAATGATGATGATGTGATCTGAATGACGGTTGTGCTGAAAGTGTTTTTGCAATTTGTACAATACTGATGCTTCTGATCATACTGTCATGATAAACAGGAGGGACTGTTAGGTTGAAGAAACTGTTAGTAATCATTTGTTATCATTTCTGTATAATCAGCAATGAGTGTAAATATGTATATACATTATTTTGTTTTCCTTTACCTTCATACTTTAGATTATATTAGTTTACACGTATCCTGAGCACGTGTTTAAATAGTTGTCCACCTGAGTAAAACCAGAACTTCTTCTTACTCTCACAGTCCTTTCTTTGTTCTCACTCCAAGACCCCTGCCCCCCATTGACTATAAATAAAGGTGCCAAGGGGAACCACCCTTTGTAACACATTCCTTTGTAGCCTAGCATGCAGAGAGTGTGGTTACCCTTGTGCAAGTAAAACTCTAAGTGTGTTGTCTCGTAATTAATGGTGTGTACAGAGTTGGAGTGGAAAGCCTGTCGCTTTCTCCAACATATACTGTATTGTAGTTTGGTCCTGTGTGCAGAGTTGGAGTGGAAAGCCTGACGCTTTCTCCAACACTTGCCTTGTTTCCAAATGGCCCTGCATGGTCCGTCACAGACCGCAGCAGCCAGCAGTCACAAGACATGTCTGAAAATGACGCACTCACAGTGATTCTGACAGTCCACAAAAGTGGACTTATTAAGACAACATATGGTGAAAACCCCAGTGTTACACTAAGAAAGTAACCACATGATTCATGTTAAAGGCAGGATGCACAATGGCCTCATCTGCTAAACCAAAACACATTATTCTATTATTCAAAATACACTATTCATATAATTCTTCACATTATCAGTTGATGGTACCACACTTTGAAAAAACCTTGTTGTGTATGAATTTATATTACTTAGTTATTCAAATTACAACAAATCTATAACATATTTTAGTAATGTTTAATAATGCAGAAATAATGTTTAAAGTCATGCTTACGTACCTTAAGTATCCTGAAAACCTGAATTTATAGCTCATTTAAATAACTTGTGTAAAACATTTTCCACTTTGTATCTATATACGCTGTACATTGTTTCAGGTACGTGCATGCATTTCTAAAGTCGCTATGGAGAACTGAACTCTGATGACGAGGATTTTCTCTATAAATAGAATTTCAGCCAAACATGATGCACAAGTCAGCCAAACCACTGGTTCTCAACTAGTTTAGCCTCAAAACCCACATCAAGTCTTGAGTCACGGTCTAGTCACGACCCACATTTGTAAACCTTTGAACCAAATTTATTTCACGAAAAATCTTACAGTGATATTAAATAAATCACAGAACAGTAGCAGTTGTACAATGCCTTGATACACTTAGAAAAAGAAGTTTGACATTAGAAAAAAAATTCAAAACGATTTCAGTATACACTTACTTCCAGAGTGAGTGTGAAAGAACCAATTCAAAGGCTCAGTGGATGAGCGCTAAATTCTTCATTGTTTTGCATGCAATTTTCATTTTATTATTGCAGATGGCTCATAACCTTTTTCTCATCAGGAAATGTCATTCTCACCAAAACCAAGAATAAATGTGTTAATTCTGCTTGCACCATGGTCTTATAAGTTCTTCTAGCGTTTTTCAGTTATATTACTGATAATGATTACTATACAGGATTTGAACCAGTGACGTTCTTATTGCCAGCCCTCAATATTTTCTCCATTTTTTTGTTATTTCTTAATATGTCTGAAGTGGCCTCAATGTTCACATTTTTGTGCAGATGAACCTGCAGAAACTGTAGCACAGAGCACATCTGGAACTTGATCATCTGCATCCAAATAAATTATGAAAGAAGTTCCACAAGTGTTTTGTGTTGAACATTTATTTATAAGACCAGAAAGTGTCCATATTGGTGCTTTTGATCCCTATTCTAGATTTTCCCACACATATGCTGCCATAAAAAAACATAAGCAGCACATTTAAACAATAACTGAGTCATTCCTGAGGCTTCCTCATTATGGTTTAGCTACTTCACTAAAGGCAGAAACAGGAGTAATTAAGTCACCTGGGTGTGGGGTCCTTTCTATGTGCTATGTTTTCCACACAAAAACGTTTTGGAACACTCTCTACTATGTACTGCTTCGACTTGTCCAAAAGAGGGCAGTAAAACATTTGTTTTATAGATTAAGACGGACTTTATTTATCAGTGGGAAATTCCGGTAAATACAGCAGCTATAACATATACAACACAGCACAGGCATTATTTAGTACCAATCAGACAAGGCACCAAAACCAAAGTAAATGTAGTGCAAAAAAGGTACACAGTGCACAAAGAGAATATCTTGAAAACATATATATTATATAATCGTTTGCTGGTGCTGCAGGAGAGAAGGGCACCGAACACAATACTGCCCGTAAGCTTGCACCAGAACCTCCAGCAGTCGACCAAGGCAGACCGGGGAAAGGAAGGCACTCTCCGCTTCATCTAGGACCTGCACAGCGCTCCCTGAAGCACTGCAGAAAATAAGTCAGCGACCGAGGAGGGCAGGCACCGCAGCGAACTCCAGCCACTCACCGGCCATCAAGGGCTCCCCGCTAGTCAGTGACGAGAAGCCGCGGCACAACTCCGGCTGCAAGCACGACTAGCAGAGGCAGCAGGCAGAGGCTACTCTGTTAGAGTGGGAAAAGATGTGCCGCGGCTGGGAGGCCCAGCTCACTAAAGATTGATGTGAGCTTGACGAGCCATCATGACTGGGAGCGGCTGCTGGAGTCCGTGGAGCAGGAGCAGCAGGAGGTGGAACCGCTACACGGTGAGTTGGCCAGCTTGGAAAAGGAGTGCGACTGCCAGAAACGCTTGGCCAAGGCAGCGGAGGCGGTGTTGCATGGCCGCAAGATGGTGCTGCTCGACCAGGTTGAGGCGTGTTGCGGCTTGGAGTCCCAGCTGGCCCAGAAATGCCGCGAGCTGCTATAGGTGGAGGCCCAGCACATGAAGGAAATTACAGCAGCGGTTACAGCACAAAGTGTACTGCACTGTGTCTCGTGACTACACCTGCACTGTCGCAGGACAGCGCAGAAGTGTACTGTTACGTCTGGCATGCATGTATGGGCAGTGTCTCGTGATTACACTGCAGGGCACACACACTCATACAACTACAGGGCCAATTTAAGCTCACCTATCCTGCATGCTTTGGGATTGTGGGAGGAAATTGGAGCCCCTGGCAAAAACAGGGAGAGCGCACGAACTCCACGCTGAAAGGACCCGAGGCCAAAGCCAGGACTTTCTTACTGTGAGGCAACAGCGCTAACCCGGCAATGTGTCCTAAATTTCAAATTCGCTCGCCATCTCACATTCAGTCAAAACCAAAAACTGACGTCGATGTGAATACGGAGTGACATCTGACGTAGAACCGACGTCGTGAAATCAAATGTAATATTACACCAGTTTTTTCTGTTACAGTACTGTGAAGTACTCCTAAAGTAGCGATTCATTTTCCACATCAGCTGGTTTAAATCATCATACATTTACATCGGAAATCCCCCTAGTGGTAAATACCAGTTACTTCAGATTGTCACGCTAAATGGATTAGTTTTCTGTCTCGTTTTAAAAAAGGTTATTTTTAAAGGGTCGTTACAATGCAAACAATATGTTGCATGTACAAGTTAATTACAGAGGCGTTTTTATTACAGCATTTACTAAAATGCCATGTGTTTATGGCAGGACAAATTGTCTTCCGATAGTCTAAGGCTTAGTCGGAATAACTTGATTCCTACTAGTAGAAATTAGTTTAAACTGTGGTTCTTAATTTCTTTAATGTTGATAGCTAACTAAATATGTTGTATAATTGATATTATAACACGTTGGATGGTTTTGCGACTAGACAAAAGACAATCAATTAAGAATATTGATGTGTGTGAGTGTGCCCTGTGATGGGCTGGCCCCTCATCCTGGGTTGTTCCCTGCCTCGTGCTCATTGCTTCCGGGATAGGCTCCGGACCCCCCGCGACCCAGTAGGATAAGCGGTTTGGAAAATGGATGGATGGGTGGATGATAACAACTGGCAGAAACACTTGCAGTGACAGGAGAGTCGCTTTCCTTCAGACACGGGGTATTTATTCAAGCACAGGCCAACAAGGGGAGTAAACGGGGATACTTAGGTTGGGCTACGGGCGAAGCAGCTCGGGCTTAAAACAGGGCATGGCAGAGGAGGACATTGGGAGCAAGGAGCCTTCAGAGACTGGCGCGCTGGGGCAGGAACTGGATGGAAGGACACAGAGGTCCTTGGGCAGAATAGACAGGCACAGTGGGCTGGATCAAGTAGAGGCTCAAGGTAGGGCTCACTCGACTGGACTGGGCTAAGGCTGCGGGGGGAGGAGAGGGAGAGATGCTCGATATGCTGACAGCGCAACACCACATGACATAACATTACCTCGCGCTGTGCAGACAGAGAGAGCGCGCTTGCAATGGGGCGGTCATAGGTGTGGCTTGTTAGCCCCTTAGCTTTTGGCTTGTCAAGAACAAAATTCTTAGAATACGTAGAATGCATGCATGCTACAGCACAGATTATATAGGTATACATACATATGTACACATACAAGAAAGTATGTCCAGACACACAACTCTGACAGGTAGAGTATCGTGTTCTGCTGCTTGGAAATATTTTACATTTGATAGAGACAGGGCTGTAAGCAGGCTTAAAAATATTAAGGTCATAAGTTAAGAGGACTGTCTCACCCCTTTACCCTTCGAAAATTTATCTCCCTGGTTCAATTTAATAATTTAGCCCAAATACTAAATTAAAATCTGAGGTAGAGCTCTTTCTTTGTCATACAAATTGCTTTGTCCTGTGTGTAGACAAAAATCTAATGTTTGTGCCAATAAAACAAATTTAGTGGTGGCCTAATGGTTAGGAAAGCACACTTGTAATTGAATGAGTGATGGTTTGAATCCCTAACTAACAAAATACCAGCAAAGTACTACCTCTTGGGTGCTGAAATAGCTACTCCCTGCTATTTCACAATGTCACATATGGGTTAACCCTTGGATATTGTTATGCGTGAATGGTATAGGATGTGATTTTGTTTTATATGTGGGGGGAGGTTACAAATTTAAAGGAAAGATAAATAGGTGCTAAAGATACTGGATAGAGAATTTAAGTAAGGACTTAGGTGATTATAAATAGATACAAAATTATTTTATACGATCTGTGAGCAATCAAAAATTAGGAAAAATGAACTAGGATATAACTAGATTTAGATTTAGTATTAACTAGGAATAACTGATTTAGCCACTGGACTCAGAAACCAAAACAAACAATATTTAAATCCATGCTTTATAAAGAAATAGATTTACTTCATGTTCTACAATTAATATTTACTAAAGGTTGCTGTTCTAAATTTTGTGGTATCATTATCTTTTCCCAGAAAACACTATTTTGGAATTACAGATTGCGTTTTACTAAAAGATCCAGCTGCTGCAGTAATAATTTATATTTTATAAAGGAACTACTGACTGCTTGTTTTTGTTTTATAATTGCATTCATTGTTCAGTCATTCATTGCAAATGACAATTACTGCTCTAGCAAGTTCTGGCAAATACTTAAGGTCATAGCTGGATATTTCACTAATGAAGAAAAGCAGAAGCACTTTATGTTTAAAGGAAGAACTAATTTGATATAAACATGTTACTTATTAATTGAGAATTATTTTCTTGTTAAACATCGTGATAATTATCATATTGTGAACCTTTTATCAATATATTATCATACTGTGAGTCAGGGGGCGTGGCACACATGAGGACTGGACGCGCAGGTCATGACAGAACCCCCCCCTTAAGGCATGCACTCCAGGCGTACCCCAAAACAAGAGCCAAACATCAACGAGGGATCGGGAACAGGATGGACAAACAACACAATCACAAAGTCAGAAGCCAGGACAGGACCTGACACAGAACAGGGAACGCGGACAGACAAACCAGAAAGGGAGATACAGGGGAAACACCAACGGATGGGACAAAAGGACCGGGAGGAAACGGAGGACCAGGAGTGAACACGGGAGGCACAGAGGGACGAGGAGCAGAGACAGGAGGGACGCAGGGACGAGGAGGAAACAGAGGAGGCCAGACGGGAAAGGCCGGGGGAGCCGCAGCGGGTGACAGGTGGCAGCTGGAAGGGCCGCAGGCAACTAGGAGGCTGGAGCAGGAGGGGACCTCGCAGTGGGTGAGGCGGCAGGCAGAGGGACAGACGAAGGAGGTGAGGAGGAAGCAGGTGAAGAGGAAGGCGGCGGGGACCACGGCACAGGTGAGAAGGAGGGGAAAGCCACAGCAGGCGACAGCGCAGCCAAAGTTGGGAAAGGTGCCATCTGATGCCAAGCCGCAGTGGGGGGACCAAGGAGTCGAGGCAGGGGAAGTCGGAGGCGGCCGAGGAGGCATCGGAGGAGGGACCACTGGCGGACAACGAGCCCTCGGAGGGGGACCCGCAGGCAGTAGCCGGACTGGAGCCGGAAGATCTACAAGCAGCCGCAGAGCCACAGCCGGGGAGAGTGAGGGCAAACCAGGGGGCAGGGCGGGCGGGACCCGACCCCTGCGGAGGTGTCCCCTGCCCTTTCGGGACACTGAAAGGTGGGGTTCAGGCCGAGGGCAGAGGAGTCATGAGGAAGGCCTCGAAGGGGTCCCACTAGAGCTCCTCCTCTAAGGTGGAAGGAGCAGTGGTCAGACTGTCTAGAACCTCCTCGGGGACTGGGACTGGTGCTGGAGGAACTGGAGCAGGGTCATGGACCGGGACTGGCAGAGCCTCAGGGGCAGGAGTCACAGGTAGAAGCAGAGGAACCTCGGGCGGAGCAGGGACAGGCAGAGGCAGAGGGGCCTCTGGAATGGGCGGAGTCAGGAGGGACGAAACAGGTGCCTAAGGAACGGGTGGAACAAGCGGAGGTGGCGCTTGGGTGGTGCAGCAGGCAGTGGCGGTGCCTTGGGCAGTGCAGCAGGCGGAGGCGGTGCCTTGGGTGGTGAAGCAGGCGGAGGCGGGGCCGTAGCAGGCGCAGCCGCAGACGGTGCCGTAGCAGGGACTGCAGCGTAGCCGGGACCTCCGGCGTGGGCGGAGCTGTAGCTATAGCAGGGAGCTCGGGCAGTGCAGCAGCCGCAGCAGGGAACTTGGGCAGTGCAAAGAGCAGAGCAGTAGCTGGAGGCGGGGCCATGGCAGGTGCCTCGTGCGATGCAGGAACTGCCGACTCAGGACCAGCAGGGGGCACCGCAGTGGCCAGAGCCTCATTGGGCAGATCAGGCAGGACAGGCACCGGCAGGACAGGCCCGTCAGACAGGACAGACAGATCAGGCACGGGCAGGACAGACAGATCAGGCACGGGCAGGACAGGCTGTACAGGCTGATCAGGCAAAGCAGGCAAGGCAGGAGCATCACGCACTGTCACCAGGGTAGGCACCTCAACAGCAGGCGTTGTCCCTTTTAAGGACCGTGGGACCCGTGGGATTGCATCCCAAATTGACCTGGCCCCTTTAAGAGGCAGGTGAGTTTCCCGGAAGGGGGAAGCTGCCCGCAATGGCAGCTTCGTGGTGGCGGTGATGTTAGGACCTTGGACCACTGGAAGCAACGTCTGGGGGCGTCCCAGGAGAACACCGCTGGGTTGAAGATCGGGAAGGGTTCCTCCCAATATCCAACGGAATCAGAAGCGACGAGGGAGACAGCCCCCAGGAAGATCGCCGGATCTTATCCTGGTCCCTCTTTTCTCCGGTTCTTTTTCTTCCTCTGGCTTTGGGCTGTCGGCGGAGGTTGGGCTGTTTCCGGAGTGACGGACGGCGGCTCTACAACCCTTGCGCAATGCAGTGCGACCAGCTGAGCTCTCCTCTCTGACACACCGTGCACCAGCTGCTGGAGGTTCTCGCGCTCAATCTCTGCTGGGTGCGCGTCTTCAGCGAGGGACATTCCCTCCAAGATGTCCCTGCTGC